>NW_023664698.1:5000-13568 GCF_015228065.2 Penaeus monodon
CTCGTGTTTTCCCTTTTGACCTGACCACACGTTCTCTTTCCCTTACAGTCCGTTGGGATGTGGAAATGGTCATAGATGACCGCTTGTTTTTCCCGTCTTGACCGGGCTTCACTTTCCCCTTTCCGGTCGGTCATGAAGTAGAAAGGGTCAAGATAGGACCGCTGTTTTTCCCGTTTAATTTTGGTTATTGTTGTTTTGTTGACACCGTAGCACTGTTACATTGCTCATTGGTGACATGTTCTATCGGGCGCTTGTACGGATTGTAACACGATTTTATATAAATTTAATTATTTTGAGTACAGCATAGGATCTCCCCCCATATCACAGTGCATAGGATGTCCGATATAACATGGGGTTGCATAAATCGCCTATAGACCTCCGCTCCGACGTCAGGTAAAACCGAAGTTATTTGTTCGATCAGCAACTTTTGAGTCAGTGTGACCCGCAGTTTACGTCCGTTAATTAATGTAGGACTAGGTTTAAGCTAGAATCATTCTTCGCTTATTAATCACACCTCCTCACCCTCTTGAAGTCGTCTGCATGTTTTGGTTAATTCCCAGTGATCCGTGTGATTCACATAGTTAGATACCTGTAGGGAATGTCATGAGCACCTATCACAGATACACAAAGAGACCAGATATTTATAGATTTTCCTGGCTCGGTTCGCTCCATTGTATGGTATTTTGGGTATAGATCCCCCCGTCGATGAAGTTTAATATGCATAGCTAGACATGGCTACATCGGCAGTTCAGATTTTCTGACCCTGAGAAGATTTTGTTTGCTAAAAAACTTACGTCACACCATTCATTAATGCGCACATTCTGCTGCATATCATTAGATGTTGAATTCAATATGGTAGTTAAAATAATTTTATATAGCTAGCATTGCTAATTTATCTCAGATTGGTTATAATGAACGTTAATCTTTGTGTTTGTGATACATTTTCTGTGTGAGGTCACTTTCACTCTCATTCACGCTTGCTGTCACTCACACACACACACATTCACACTTACTCACTCACTCACTCATCCACACAGAACAAAAGACACTGAACCTTTTCATTAATAGGGTTTGTTGCTGTTGCAATACCGGTGTAAAGATTTATGATGTATCTCTTTACCCGCGATTTTGTCAGTCGTGATGAGTGACTCGTACATGATGTACAATTTCTTATTATACATTTTTTCTTCTCTGTGTGACGACAATTGTTCAAGTAAATCCTTGCGGATTGCCGTTG
This sequence comes from Penaeus monodon, assembly GCF_015228065.2. Lineage (NCBI taxonomy): Eukaryota > Metazoa > Arthropoda > Malacostraca > Decapoda > Penaeidae > Penaeus > Penaeus monodon. The sequence continues at coordinate 6,238 of NW_023664698.1, forward strand.
TCGTTTCCCTTACTCTCTCTATCTATTAGAAATGGTTTATTAAAACCGTCCGGGTCTTTCTCCTTTTTTTTTTTATCTTTTGCATAAAATTAAAAAAATAACCGCAAATGGTATTAACACCCCCATTCTCTTTCCCTTTTTTTTCTCTACTACGGGCCCCTTTATGTGTTGATCGGCTCCCCGACTTATTCAGTCGGCCGCAAAAACTGCCCGGGACGGGGGGATCCTGCTGCGAAACGTCCTTGGGTGCTGGGGGAAGAACATCATCGGAAGTCGCCAAACCCCTGCGGACCGGGTGTTTGTCAACAGGTTTAACCCCCCCCAATGTATTATAATAATTATATCTATCTATCTACTATCTATCTATTTTCTTATATCATTTATATTATTTTTTTATTTTTTTTTAAATTTTCTATTTTATTTTATTTTTTAATTTTTATTAATTTAATTTTATATAATATATATAATATATATATATACCTGCCGCATAGTCCGGTGGTTAAGCACTGGCCTCCGACCCTCGGGTCCTGAATTAAATTCCCTGTCAAAGGGCTACGAGACCCTGGACAGTAGCCCGGAAGGCCTTGACGTGGGGCAGTACCTCCCTGAGTTGACCTAGACGGGACTAGGGGAAGTCTAAAAATTTTGAATTTTAAGGATTGTGCGATCCCTTTTCGGGGACTTTTGGAATCGAGATGAATGGTTACCCAAGTCAAAAAGGGGATGACAAGAACGAGAAACCACAGATATCAACCACGCATGAAAAAACAATGAGGGGTCCGCCTTAAGCAAATCTAAAAGAAAAAAATGTTCTGCGCTGCCGCCCTTTGGGGCCGTTGCTTGTGCCCAGGATGACCGTCTGCATTTCCCCAGATGTCCTGTTCGGTCCCCCCACCTCCGCCCAAGGCTGTGGGGCCAGACTACGCCACCAGCATTTGCTCCCAATTTTAAAATCATTTCCCTTTTTCGGTTACTCTCATTAAAAAAGTTAAAGCCACTATCACTGTCCAAAAACTTGTTTAGCTCTACCTTTATATCCGGAAAGAAAAAGGGGCTCTTTTTTCCCATCTGAGAATCCCCGTAAGATTCGGGGTATCCCTTGAAAATTTATGTCTCAGTCTGATTAGTTGTGCTTCTCCCTAGCATTTTCTTTCCTGAGCCCGACGACTGCGTTGGCGGGGCCAATTCAAGAAGGGAAGACAGTTGCATCCCAAAGCATCCTGAGAGGACTTGCTCAGGGGGGGCGCCCAGTGGGCCCCCCCACTGCCTTCAAAGAGGGGCAAAAGGATCTTGTGGTATAAGTCCTGGCCCCTGTACAGCTGGAGCGTCGAGCCGGAATGCCCCGGGGCACGACAATATGGTTGTTGGGGTAGCCCCCCCGGAAAATTTTTTAAAATGCTCACCCCCAAACCCTGGGGAAAGGGGAAAAACCCCCCAAAAAAAAAACCCCCCCCCCCACCCCCCACCCAAAAATTAAAATTTTAAAAAATATTTTTTTCTTAATTGTTTTTTTTAATTTATTAATTTAAATTTATTTAACAAAAAAATATATATATAAACTAAACACACAAAAACACCAAAAAAACAAACAAAACACATAAAAAAAACAAACGCAAAAAAAATTTCAAAAATTGATTGTTAAGATAGAATGGTCTAAGAAAAATTCCGAAACAAAACCGAAAATTATTTTTTGGGAATTTTCTAAAAAAAAAAAAAAAATGATAAGACAAACAGCGAAGACGGGTTACTAAAGAGGGGCGAGGGCGGACGGGGAAAAACTGCAGAGAGAATAAAAAAAAGAAAAAGGGGTGTTCACTCACTAAAAATTAGATCACTTTTTTTTCTCGGGATTTAAAATGTTCTGGGAAAGGGAAATTACCCAAAAGCCCCGGGGGAAAGCTTTTTTCATAAACCAACACACACACACACACCGTGTGTGTGTGGTGGGGTTTTATTATAATATATATTATTTATTATAAATTATTATATTTTATAATTTAATATAATTATATATATATTATAATATAAAAATTTTTTTAAAAAATAACCTATACTATAAAATGCTTATACACAAAAACAAACACACACTATCTCTATCATCTTTTTTTACTATCCTCTTTCTCTCTCTCTCCCCCCTCTCTTTCTCTTAATATATATATTTTATAATTTAAAAATATAATTTTTTATATATATTTTTTTTTTTTTTTTTTTTTTTATTTTTTTTTTTTTGGGGGTTTGGTGTGTGTTTTTTTGTGTTTTATTGTTTTACCCGAAAAAGAAATTTTTTTTAATGTGGTTTTTGTTTTTTGGGTTTTTTTTTCCCCGGTTGTGTTGTGTTGTTGTGTGTGTTTTGTGTGTGGGGTTTTTTTTTGTGGGTGTGTGGTGTGTGTTTTGTGTGGGTTGGGGTGGTGTTTTGTGTTTTTAATTTATTTAATTTAATTTTTTATTTTTATCTAATTCTTTTTATCTATTAATCAATTATTTTTATGTTGTATTAAAAAAAACACCCTCACACCCCCCACACACCCCCCAAAACCACACCCACAACCCCACCAACAACAAAACACCACCCCCACCACACCCCAACCACACACCAAAAAACCCCCACACACCCTAAAAAAAAAACAAAAAAAAAAAAAAACACACACACACACACACACAAAAAAAAAAAATATATTATATATATATATATATATTAAAAATATTATATTATATTAAAAAAAAATACTAATTAATTATTATATATATAATTATATATATATATATATTTTATTATATTATATATAATAATATATATATATATAATATATTTTTTATATAAATTTTTTATTATAAATTTTTAAAATATTAATAAATTTTATATTATATAATTATATTATAAAATATATATATTAAAAAAATAATTAAAAAAAAAAAAAATAAATAACAACACACAAACACACACACCCCCAAACCCCCACAAAAAAAAAACCCCAAAAACCAAAAACACAAAACCCCCCAAAAAACCCACACCCCCACACACCACACACCACCACCCCAAAAAAAATAATATATATTAATATTTATATATTTTTTTTTTTTTTTTTTGGGTTTTTTTAATATATATATATAATATAATAAAATTTTTTTTTTAATTTTTAATATTTTTTATTTTTTATATTTATAATTTATTTTAAAAAAAACCCCCTTTTTCCCCAAAACCCCCCAATTATTTTAATTAAAAAAAAATTTTTAAAAAAAATTTTAAATTTTAAATTTAAAAGGGAAAATTAATTTGTTAAATTTCTTTTTTCCACTGCTTTTTTTTCCCCGGCCCGGGGGTTTTTTTTTACCGATCTTCCTCGGTTTTTCCTTTTTTAAATTTTTTAATATTATCTTTTTAAATTGGGGGGGGGGTGTGGGTGTGGTTGGGTGGGGTTTTGGGGGGTTTTGTTTGGGGTTAAACTCCCCTCCAATTCCTCGTAAAGTTTTTCCCTCCTCCACCAAACCCGGCCTTTATAACATTATAAAAATTTTTTTTTTTTTTTTCTTTTTTTTTTTTTTTTTGGGGGGGGGGGGGGGGGGAAAAAAAAAAAAAAAAAAAAATTTATATATAAATTTTTAATTTTATATTTAAAAATTTAAATTTTTAATTAAAAAATATATTTTTTAAAAAAAAATATATAAAATATAAAATTATAAAAAAAAAAAACCCCAAATAAAAAACACAAACACCACCCCAAAACCCCAAAAACAACACAAACCCCACACCCCCACACCCCCACCCCCACAAAAACAAAAAAAAAAAAAAAAAAAAAAAAAAAAAATATATTTTTATTATATATTATTATAGTTTTTTTAAATAATTTAAAACAAAAAAAAAAAAAAAAAAAAAAAAAAATTTTTTTTTTTTTTTTGTGTGTTTTGTGGGTTTTTTTGTTTTGTTTTTTGTTTGTTTTTTTGTTGGGGTGTTTTTTGTATTTTATTATTATTTTAAATTTATTTTTTTTAAAAAAAATTTATATATTAATTTTAAAATTATATTTTATTTTTTTAAATTTTTATAAAATTTTTTATAAAAAAAATATTAAAAATAAAAAGGGGGGGGGGGGGGGGGGGGGGGGGGGGGGGGGGAAAAAAAAACCCAAAAACACACACCCACAAAAAATATTATTATATAATATAAATTTTTAAAATATTTAAAAAAATAAATTTTTTTAATCATATTAAATTTTTAATATATATTAATTTATATTTTAATATTAAATTTAAAATTTAATTTATTATTTTTTTATTAAAATTATTAATATTAAAAAAAAAAAAAAAAAAAAAACCAACACCACCCCCCCACACACCCACACACACACAAAAAACCCCCAAAAAACCCCAAAAATTTTTTATTATATTATAATTTATTAAAACACTATAAAATTTTTTTTCATATCTTAAAATAAAAAATTTTCGGGGTTTTGTTGTGGGGGGGGGTTGGAAAAAAAAAGGTTTTGTGTAAAAACCAAACCAAAAAACCCTTTCTTTTAAAACGGGTATTTAATTAAATAAAAAATCCAACTTTTTTAATTAATTTCTTTTTTCATTTCTTTTTTTTTTTCTTTTTTTTCCCCCTCCCCCCCCCCCCCCCCCCCCCTCCCCCTTTTTTTTTTTTTTTTAAAAAAAAAAAAAAAAACAACCCCAAAACCCAAACCCTATTAAACTAAAATATTAAAAATTTAATATAAAAAAAAAAAAAAGATAAATAAAAATTTAAAATTTAAAATTTTTAAATTTAAATTTTTTTAATTTTAAAAAAAAACACCCAAAAAAACCAAACACAACCCTTTTTGGATAAAACTCTCCCCCCACTCCTTTTCCCCCTCTTTTTTGGGCCTCCCCCCTCCCCCTTTCCCCTTCCCCTTTTTCCCCTTTTTTCCCCCCCAAAACACCCACACACCAAAAAAAAAACAAAAAAAAAACACCCAACCCCCCTAAATAAAAATTTAAATAAAAATTTTAGTTTTTTTTTTTCATAAAAATTTATTAAAAACAATTAAAAATTTTTTATTTTCACTTTCCCCCCCACCACCCGGCCTCCCCCCCCCTGCCGCCCCCCCTTTCCACAAACCCTTTTTGGAGAAACTGGCCCCCTTCCCTAAGGGGCCTCCCCCCCCCCTGATCCAACCCTCTCAAATCCAAAACTTGCCACTCTTTTAACCCTTAAACCCCCCCTTCCCAAACTCAACTGGGAGCCCCCCTTTTGGGGATTTGGGGGCCCCCGGGTCCAGGCCCCGGGACTTGAACCCCAGTTTCCCCATTGCTTTGTCCCAAAATTTTTACTTTAAAAAGCCCCCTTTATCCGAAAGGCCAAAATTATAAAAAATTTTTAAATTTTTAAAAAAAAAACCCCCCAAACCCCTTTCAAAGGGTGGTGGATATCTGGGTTTTTAAATGGGGAAAAACCAACCCTTTGTCTCTAGGGGCCCCTCCAATTCCCTGCTCCAGTAACTACACCGCCTTGCCCGTCGTAGAAATTACTCACCATCCCCCCCGCGGCCCTCCCGCGACACTCCACTACGTCGGTTCCCCGGGGCCCGCTCCGTCACCATAAATGCGGGGCCCCTGGATGCAGCCTTTCCCCAACTGGGCCCCCCCCCCTCTCCCGGGAAAATTCCACGTTCCCCGTCTTGGGTCCCATCAAAAAAATCCCTGGCCCCGCCAAAAACCTGACCTCCCCCTTGCCTTTTGCCCCCCCCGGGGGCCCCTCCCCCCCAAAAACCATAGCAAATTCCGGCCCCCCCCCCCCCTTTGGGGGCCCCCCCCCCCCCCCCCCCAAAAACCCACCCTTTGCAAAAGCGCCGCCCCTTGACTACCCTGGTTTCCCTTTCCCCTCCCACTCACTAACCCCTCACTGCGCCTTCCTGTTCCCTGCGGGGCCTCCACCCCCGCGACGCCACCCCAACCGCCCCGCTCCCGGGGCTCTGGGCGCCGCCAAAAACGGTGCCCATCGGTCCCCATCCGCTAACCCGGGACCCAAAATACCCCCCACCGACCTCCAAACCTGCTCATGGCCCCTCCCCATACACCACCACACACGAGCCTATTCCAAAATTCTGCCCAGCCTCGCACCCCCCTGTACTTGTCCTTGCCTTTTTTTTGTTTTTGCTTCTTTTGTTTTACTTGCCAAGGGGTTATTTTTTTTTTTTATATCTGTTTTGTTAAAATTTTATATGCAATCATTTCATATCCTTAAAAATATAAAAAATATATTGATTATATATTTATTATATTATATATATTATATATATTAGAGAGAGAGAGAAGGGAGGAGAAGAGAAGGGGAGAGGGAGAAAGAGGAGAAAAAAAAATAAAGAAAGAGAGGGGGGAGGAGAGAGAGAGAGAGAGAGAGAGAAGGGGAAAAAGAGGAGAGAGAGAAAGGAAGGGAAAAAGAAGAGAGAGAGAGGAGAAAAAAAAGAAAGAGAATGTATAAACTACTAATATTAAAAATATCCCACACGGGGTACACCCCCATGTTATTGGGGTTAAAATTTCTTTCCCTGTATCCTAAAAATCACCCACAATACAACCCAAAAAACACACCCACCACCCCACACCCACAAAACCCCCACACGCAAAAAGGGTAAGGGGCCCATTACATGGCTTTGCGGGGTAGTGTATCCTATTTGGCGTCTCTTTTTTTAAAGAAAAGTAACACAGTAAGGAAAACCAGTTGATTTTTTGGGTAAAGCGGGAGTGTGGGGGCTTATTACGGGGTTACCTGCCTGAAAGGGAAGGGTAGGCCGACCTTACCACGCCGGGTCAGGCACGAACTGTCGGGGCAGGGGGTCAGATTGATCCCCCCACTATCCCCATTTTTTATTTTGGACTTGGGCAGTGGTAAAAGCCCGTGGGCTTTGGGGACAAAAAAGGCTTTTTTTTGCCAAAATTCTCGCCACCCACTCCTCCCCCCCCTCAGGCACCCTTTGATTTGCCCCAAAGGGGGGCCCATCTTGGCTGGGCACCTCGTTCTCCCCTGCTTTTCCTGGTGATCTTCTGGGGCTTGTCCCTGTCGTGTCTTTTTCCTGGGACCGGGTAATCTGTCCGCCCCCCGTCCATTTCCCTAAAATCTCGCACAGGTCCCCCCCTTTACGTCAGATTGTAAAGGCTATGGCCCTAGTATAAAGATTAGCGTGCCACACACACCACCACCCCCCCACACACACACACACACACACACACAACACACACACCAAAAAACCCAAAAGGGTATGAGCCAAAAGGCTCTAGCTTTTGGCTATACCCTTTCAATGGCTTTTCAGGGAGTGTTATCCGTAAAATTTCGCGTGACTTTTATTTATGAG
>NW_023664700.1:0-7500 GCF_015228065.2 Penaeus monodon
AAGAAAATTTATTTGTTCAAGGCCTTTTGAAAACACAAAATAACCCAAGTTAAGCACGGGGCTTAAAAACAAAAAAAATTCTTTTCTTTAACGGTTAGGAAACTAAAAGCGGTCAAGCAATAGCTAAAAAAAGAAAAAGCAAGGGTTAAACTAATGACGGTTGTTTTATACAAATTTTTATTCATCAGCCAGTGAATTGGCAATAACATGTTTCTCAATACATTCCTGCTGGTAAATATTTAGAAAAACACCCAGAGTGGCTTTCCTCAATTGCAAGGTCTGTTTTACCCAAAAATCACTTGATTCTGTTATGGAGGACGTGTGTTCAGAAGCAGGATTCAATATTACCTTAAAGCCGCCATGACTGCTTCCACTTAACCCGTAACTGACGGGTAGCATTCATAGAGGCCGGGGCCTCGCTGCCGGGAGCTTATATCGTCGCCCTAGCATGCGCGACCACTCATGCCAAATACCAGCATCCCATGCCGTTTCTTCGAAGAAATGTATTTTCAGTTTTCATTATTTTTTACAGTCTCTACTTGCCAAACTTCCTGATAAATCGAGACTGAAGGGTATTTTTGTTGTTATATAGACTCCATAGTTGATCATTATTCGGTCTATAGTCCGAATAAAATAAGCAGTGTGCGGCATCATGGAGTTGAAATCGTCGGTTTGTTGCATGGTAAAAATGAGTGTTAAAACCGACTTAATCACACTTTCACTGGCAAAAAAATAATCTTTTGCCATGATTGTAGTAAAAAAAAAAAAAAAAAAAAAATCATGGGCTGTCCATACATACTCTATTGCATGTGCGTACGTGCCCCCGGCAGATGGTCCCGCCATGCCATGGCATGTGCGTACATGCCACAAGTCGGCAATGGGTTAAAGTACCCTTTTTGGCTGGGCCTGAAAGGGTATTCATAAAAAGGTTTGCAGGGGTGAAAGCATTACAATGATGAGGGCAGTAGAAAGATGGGGTGGTATCGAGAGATGTAGTAATGTGGTGAGGAGGACAATAAGGATGAAGAGTAGTAATAAGGGGAAGGAGGTAGACAAGAAGACGGCAGTAGTAGATGGAGTGGGGGTATTAGTATTAGTGGACGGAACCATGGTCAAAGGAGAGGCAGAGGTCAGGAAACACAAGAAATCAATTTTAGATAGGCAATCCTTTATGCCTCTCATTAGGGTAAAAAAAATTCATTACTAACCATGATGAGCCTGAAATAAGTGGGAAGAAACAGTCAACGCCTCAGGGACCCCATCAGGGTACACAATGTCCATGGCTCCACAAGGCCATTGAGGACTGACACAAAGCCAGCTTCCATCATTTCAGTACGGCGCTTGCATCTTAGGAAGTGGACAAAAGGGAATAAAGAAGAGAAGGAAAAGGAAAGGGGGAGAAGAAAAGACAATGCAAAATTAGCTGAGGCAAGGCTTGAGGTAAGAGTGTCTTCCCAAAGTGGACCTATGTCTCCTCCTCCTAAGCTCCCACAGGACAAGCTAAGGGGGGGGGGGGGGAGACATTATACAAGAAAACAGCTTGTATTACTACCTTATTAGAACCCAAGCTGCCATAGCTAAAAAAAATTGCCATTACAAAAATAGCACCAATCAACAGTAACCTTTGCATCATCAGGGCTAATGAAACTCATTAATCTACTGCATTTGATGTCTACTACCTGTAGAATGGATCACAAAATTATGGCAATGATAACAGCCCCAACAGATACGGGACAGAATGAAATCGACTCGAGGAAGCTCCAGGGTAAAACTCCATATTACCGACAATTCCAGGTCTAGTAAATAAGGTCGCTGTGCCATCTGCTCCATCCTCTACATCCCTCACTTGTTACCATTATTACCATGGTTAAAGTTAGTAATCAATGAAGGGAATCAAATTTTATCACTATGGTTTATTTCAACAGACTAGCCTAGAGTACAATATTTAGAAGGTATAAATGACATGCAATCCAACAGCCATTCTGCAATTAACAAAACTTGTGCTTAGTGTACTTATATATACTGGCCCTACAACAATTGGATACAGCAATACAGATTAAACATTATGGTTCCTATAATCTTTCTTTTATGATGAAAGGTCTTGCAACAAAAACAAGGGGTTAATCTTTATGGTATGGATGCACTAAGCTATGGCAAATAATATTTTTTGTAGAGTACAAAGTGTCATTGATACATGAAATAATCTACCGACACAGTAATACCATAAATAAAGGGGGGGGGGGGGAATTGTAGAATACCATGCAGACCTCAAGTCCACTTGGTACTCAAGTTTAATTTCTATCTAGCCATGCCTAGTGAGGTGAAGACATCCTGAGGGACATGTTATTGAGAGCACTGCACAAAGTCCCAAAACCAGGGTTTCATGCACTCAAAAATCCAAACTTAAGTTTTTTAAACCTCCTATTTATTCCCTAGACAGGAGTGGAAGCCCCCCCCCCAGAAAAAAAAACAACTTCTTGCCTTTGTTAAACATGCCAACTTACAGATAACGCAACATTGTGAACTGTGTGTGGGTGTTCTGGACTTAGTGGCAATATGTGGTGAATATGGTCATTATTTCACGGTAAATATCAGGCTGCTGCAACTGTACCTGGACTGATTATGGTTATTTCTTACGCTCTATAAGATAGCATTGACTATTTCCCTCTATCTATGTGTATCACACGTGGTAACATTAACTTCATCCTTACAAAGTTAAGGTTTCCAAGAGTTATGCACAAAGATAAGAGGGCATTGGACAGTCCCATCTTATAGAAAATAAGAAAGAGTAATAAACAACACAGATCCAACCAATCCGGCCTTGTATTTACCACGCAATCACCAAAATATCCACTGCATATCACCGCTCGAGACCAAGTTGACAACACCCTCACACTGCCAGTTCTTAATGTCATGTTTTCTGTAAGTTGGCACAAAGACCTAATAAAGAGGAGGTGAAGGGGAGGGGGAGAGGTAGCCCCATTTCTTGGGAATAAATAGAAGGGTGGAAAAGTTTGCTTTTTTTTTGGTTTTGCACTTTCTTTTGAGGGTGCTTGCTCTCGGAACAAAAAACCGCACTGCCATACAGAAAACATACAACTTCAAGACATAAAACCCTTCCTTACCCCTACCAGAGGGCCCCTATTTCCCTCCAGCGACTTGTCCCTAAACCCCCAACACCCCTATCTGGATTGTTTGTGTGCATTGTATGGCCAAAAAAGGGGCTTAATATTTTTATTTTTTTCAATAATAGAGTTATCAAATTTTGCTTTTTTTCTATGTGGCTGGCGAAAGTGAAAAAAAACCCTATTTCGTATTTTTTCAATAAAATCTGAGGTGATACTATAGAAAAAAAGAAATTAGTTAATTTTTAATAATGGTTAAAAAAAAAAAATCATACCAAGAAGGGCCATTCAAACTTTAACCCCACGACGTCTGCCGTCTAAATAATCAAATCAACGTCCAAAATCAAAGCAATTCGGTAACCAAGCCCAAATCAAGTCACCCAAACCCCCGTGGCCCCCGAGCACGTGGGAGACACCCGGCCCTCCATCATTTTACTTTAGAAAACTACCATCTTCTCTGATTACTTCCCCAGATTTTCAAGAAATAATGGGCTCGTCTATTTTCTTTTATTTTTTTTTGTCTGCTTTTTTTTTCCAAAACCCCCCCAATGGTGGCGTCGCTTCCCCGGGCACGCGGAGAAAGATACTCCACGTTTTACGTCGAGCTTCCAAAGGGGCGAAAAAAAAGCGCCGATCTATAAGTATCTCTGGGGTAGATCCGGCTTACAAAAAGTCGACAAATATCTTTGTTTTCTTAAAAATAAAAAGATTGTTTTTTTGCAAGGCAATAAAAATACGATGGTTATATATGAAGTTTTTGATATGCAAGATAATGTATAGTATTTTGCATGTGATTTTTACTGTAGTTGTTTACACAATACGGTTCTTTGTAAAAGTTACATAACTTCACAAACAAGGTTTCAACCGCGTTTTAAACGCTACCGAATATAGACCTATTTTTAAATTTGTATGATGTATCATATATATATATATACAAAATAATATATATAATATTTATATATATATATATATATATTATATAATGTATATGATTTATTTTACTAAGCACATGCATGTGCTTGGCATGGGCATGTGCGTGCGTGCGTTTGTATATGTATATGTGTGTGTATGTATGTATGCGTGTGTATGTATGTATGCGTTGTGTATGTATGGTGTTTTGTATGTGTTTTTTATGTGTACGTATATGTGTATATGTATGTGTATATGTATGTATGTTTATGTGTATGTGTATGTTTATGAGTATGTGTGTATGTATGTATCTATGTATGTATCTATGTATGTGTATGTGTGTGTGTGTGTGTGTGTGTGTGTGTGTGTGTGTGTGTGGGTGTGTGTGTGTGTGTGTGTGTGTGTGTGTGGTGTGTGTGTTTTGTGGGGGTGTGTGTGTGTTTACATACAACCTCCATATAATTTACAGCGAATGGCTTATCATCACTTTTTTCATACACTGCCCACTCTTTGCTAGCTTTCCCGGGTTTAGAACTTAAAATACAACGAAAGAGTAGCATGTCAGTTTTATTTCAATAATCACAAAATATTTCTACTCAGTAACTACAGGGCCATTTCCTTCACAAAACAAACACCGACCAATATACTTTAAAATTTTTATGTTAACATTGCACCTTTCGGTGAACTGAACATTTCAACACACATAATTCTCTATTCTGCTTATAACAAATAACTCATCCAAAATATAAAGTTACTCACAACACGAATACGAATAATTGCAACAAACGATACGGTCTTTAATAAATACCGATTCGAATCACAATTTGTAATCAACATCCTTACCTTTGCCTTTCGATTCTGCAACTGAGGTTCTAAACTAAAAATCCTCACCATTTATACTACGAAGCGCCTGTGACATGTAACTGACGAGTGGAAACGCGTTTTGACAAGTCGTGACAGAAAACGCCCCAACTGGTAAAAAGAATTTACTCTTTTTATATCTTCCGTTCGCTACCCAGGGTTTTTTGACGAGAACTTTAGTTTAAATCTTTTACGTTGTTTATGAAATGTGAAGTTTGAAATTTTTTTTTTGTTAGTGTTATTTGAAACGTAAAAATAATCGGATAGTTATTTCGTATAACGGCGTTTGGTATCTTCATAGCTGCGTTGCGTGTTACGAAATTCACTATTTCAGTAATGTATATGAGTAAGTTCATAAAGACATAAAGAAAGATGGTACACGATGAGACATGATTTTGTATATTGCATATATTGCAAAATAAGTGTCATGAAGAAATCGTTGGGAAACCATAAGGGACAGTTCTAAATTCCAGGCAGCATTGCACACAGGATGTGCCCTCACAATGTGTACAACAAACACACACAACACACACAAACCTCTCTCTCTTTTTATATGTGTGCGTGTGTGCATATGTATATATCTATATGTAATATATATATATATATATATTATATGTATATAAATATTATTGTATGTAGTTAAAATTTTATATATATATATATATATATATATATATATATATACACACACATATACATAAGTGTGTGTGTTTATTTGGTCATGCACACAAACAGACATTCTCTCTCTCCTCTCTCTCTCTCTCTTCTCCTCTCCCCTTCTCTCTCTCCTCTCTCTCTCTCTCTTCTCTCTCTCTCTCTGTAGGAAAATTAGGAATCTTCCATGAGTGTTGAAAAGAAGGAAAATCACGAGTGCTGGGCACAAGTTTGGGAAAAAAATCGTGATGATGGGACATTGTCGATGTACGATCACATGATGACGATGTGTGAGGGAGCGACCGGCCCGGCTGACCCGGGTTTGCTTCCCTATTCGTCTGTGAGACGCTGTTCAAAAGAGATCAAGGAGGAAACCATGGCCCGAGTGTCTTTGGTGGTTATTTTGGTGAGCAGGGTTTGTCAGTTATCTTTATCGATTTTTTAAAGAACGTTCCATTTCAATATAGATTTAATGTATTCAAGAGTATTTTGACTTAATGTAATTATATTGTAAAATTAGAAGTATTTAAAAAAAAAAAAAAAAAAAACTTTAACTTTAGTTTACTCAATCCATTCATTATAGGAATTATGATTTTAATATCATAAAATAATTAATTCACTTGGAGGAGATCTGTTTTCCCTGTTTTTTTAATAAAACAGCGGTGGTGGCGGCGATTATAGTTTAATAGAAATCTAATAATATTTTTTTTTTATCTAGATTCGATATCACTCTCTTTCTCTCTCTCTCTCTACTCTCTCCTCACTCTCTCTCTCTCTGTCTCTCTTTCTCTATAATAATAATGATAATATTTTATATATATATATATATAATATATATTATATATATATCACAACTCTCTCTTTATGTCAATACATACAACATATATATAAAATATATATATATATATAATATAATATATATATATTATATAAAATAAAAATATATGTACACACACCACACACACACACCAAAACACACCACACACACACACACCACACACACACACAAAATATATATATATATATATATATATTTATATATATATATATATTATATATTACACATATATATATATATATATATAATATATATATATATTTTTATATGTATGTATATATAATATATATTTATGTATACATAATAAATATATATACACATATAGTATAATATATACACACATGCATGTATATACACATAATGTATATATATAATAATACACACATACACACACCCCACAACCTATATAGATAATATAATATAGATATAGATATAGATATAATTATAAAATATGTAAGTAACTATTATATAAAAAATGAATCTTAAAATTTTATATTGTAATTTTTGATTAAGTACATAAATGTTTAAAACTTATATATAATATACAAAAATATATATATATTAATATATACATAAAAAAATAAAAAAAATATATATATAAAATTAAAATAATTATTTTATTATTAAAAATAATTATTATATATATATATATATATTATATTATTACAACACGCACAACCGCAACACACACACACAACACACAACACACAACACAAACCCCACACACACACACACACCACAACACACAATAATATTATATATATATATATATATATTATATAATATATATATTATACCTATTATATAAATATTATATATTTATATATGATGTATATATCATATATATTTATTTATAATTAAATATATATACACATATAGTATATTATACACACATGCGTTAAAACACATTATGTATATTTAAAAAAACACCATCAACACCCCCACAATAGTATAATTGATATGAATAGATTATATATGGATATAGATATAATATATACAAAATATGTATATGTATAAAATATATAAAAAACTGTGTAATAATAGTATATTGTGTATATATATGTACAAAATGATATATAAAAGTATAATATATATAATTACATAAATAAAATT
>NW_023664701.1:0-13562 GCF_015228065.2 Penaeus monodon
CCCCTTTTTTTTCACCCCCCACAGGGCCCTTAAATAAATGATTGCCACTCCAATCAGACCCCAGTCAAATTTGCCTTTCACGATTCAAAAAATTATTTAATTATAATAATCCCCATTTCTTTTTCCCGGGGGATTTTAAGCGCCCACATCTTTAAACCCACACATAAAAACAACGCACACGGCAACGCTTTTCTATTTACAAACAAAAAGACCCCCACTACATGGGACCCACTTTAACCTCTTCCCCCCGGGGGAAGGGCCGCCCTGATCTCTTTTTGGGGAACAGAGGGGCCTCCCTACCACCACACTTCAACCTGGCCCAAACTTGGTTCTGACCACATCCCTCATCATAAAATTTTAAATGCACCTATACTAAACAAAAAAACAACATCCTTCAGGTACAAAAAAAAAAGGGGATGATTTAAATTTCCCTTGCCAGAAAAATTTTAAAATTTAAACTTAAAAGGGAAAAAACTTCTCAAATAGATAGGCTTTGGCATCATCTTTCGTTTGGGATATCGCACAATGCGCCCGCCATCCCGCGGGAGCGCTAAAAAAACCCCAAAATCATTCCACCCAAGCGGGGAAAACCCAACCCCTCCTGACCTGCTATAGGAATCTTTTCCTTTAAAAATTTAAAATCACTTACATGGGTTCGTGGGACCTCACTATCCTCAAATCACGTCATAAATAGTTTTGATAATGACCACAAAATTCATTGGCAAAATTTAATTAAACAAGCAAATCTATGGATTCGCACCCCACGGAATTTGGCAATCAATTAGACAATTAAAGGTATAATTTCCCCCCCCTTCACTCACCTCCTCAAGGCAAAAATCAAATTTCGGGCCCGTGGAGGTTATAAAAATTTTTTTCAGCCCACTGGCAAACTGTTTTCTATCCTCATAAACCCACCCTCTTTTTAAATGATCACTTTAAAACCCCTTTAACCCCTGGGCCAAGACCCAGGATAAAACAGAACAGAGCTTTATCCCCGGGATAATCTGGACGACACTGCAAACTCCGTCCCCCCCCTCCGTGGGGGAGGTAAACCAAATAAAAATGAGGTTTCCTCAAAAGGCTCGGGCTCCCCCAGATCGGACGCGCGCACTATCACTTCCTGACAACGTTTTACGAGCTATGACGCCTTATAAAACATTCCCCTTCCCTCTGGCACTATCCCTACTTTCAAAACTCCCTTTAGTCCCCCTTTACCCCTAAGCCAAAAAGACCTAACTGCCCCAAAAATTACCCCCCATTATTTACTAAGACATAGGCAAAGTTCTGGCTTCGCCGGGCCTTTCACTTATGGCCCGGCCTGTGTCAGCTTTTTATGGCTGTTCTTTTTGTTGGTCGAACTGGGTGCTTACCGTGGGGGTGGGTTTTGCCCAGGCCCCCCTGTAGCCGGGGTGTAAGCATCTCGCAAAATCTCTTTACCAGCACGAGGGCTGTTTTTCTGGGGGGTTTCTCTTAGGAATTGGGTGTGTAGCAATTTCTCCAAGTAGTTTCAGTGTGGCGTTGGGCTCGCCGAAATGCATGCAACCCTCTTTTACTTTTCTATGGTTTTATGATCTGCATGCCAGTGGAAACCTAGGCGTTCTGTGCAGAGACTTCGGTACCTTTTGTTTATTTCAGAGAGTCCCAGTTTTTCATAGCCGGGGCACCCTTTACCAGCGGGCCGGGGGGAATGTCCGTTTTCTCTGTAATCAGGAAAAAGGATTTTGGCCGCCACCGTACACTTCCCCCAAGTAAACTTGGGCCCTATGTATTATCATGGTTTTGGGGGGCATACCCCGGCCGATTTGGGCTAATTTTCACAAGCTCATTCCTCTGACCCCTTATGGCGGGAAACCCCCAGTTTATATAATTTTCTACCCTGACAAGTCCTTGTTTTTTATTTCCCGATGGTTGTCAGGAGGTAGATGTTTCAGGGGGTGAGGCGCTGAAGACAGCGAGGGCTCCTTTGAGTCGTGTGTAGACCAGTGTCCTTTTTTCTCCGGGACGCGTGCTCAGTGCTCCCATGTAGAACTCCCTCTCCTGTAGCGAGGAGGCGTTGTCTGTTACCCATGGATATTTTTGGCACCCCTTGCTGCAAACCCGGCGCCTGCAGTGTGGTCAAGGGTCGACCATCCGTTGTGTAATATTTTTGGGCTCCCCGGGGGGGTGATGGTTGAAATGACCCTCTGGGTTTCTCCCTTTAGGCTAGGGTACAACATTCATTTTTTTTGCTTGCCAGTCTCATGACCGAAACTTATCGGGGTTTGTGACGGGGAGCTTCGACAAATCAGGGTGTGGGGATCCATCCCCTTTGGGCCAGTAGTGGTTTTTTGATGATGGCGTATTAGCACCCGGGCGTGTGGACAGCCAGGAGTTTTTGCAAACAGCTCGTTATTTGTTTGGGCTTGACTATTTTGTGTTTAGTTTGGTTTTCCCGGGGAGCCGGGATGCCCTTTGATAAGAATTTCCCCGTTAATAATTCGTGAGGCCAAGGGAAAAGGTTTTCCCCACTAGGGGGTTTGAGGACTTCGCCCACCTTGGGCACCAGAATGCCCTGGGGTTCGTTTTTGGGTGTCCCAATCGGGCTTTATATTTTCTCTTTATGCCCAAACAGAGCGGGAGGCATAGTCTACAATGGGCCTACGCGTCGTAGAATGATCTTTGTACTCTGTGTCTGGGCCCCCATGCGTCTTCCACCCTTACTCTCATACGAAGTCTTGCCTTTTTTCGGTAAGCAGGACTGGACCTCCCGGGGGAAGGAGAGGCCCGGGCTATCTTACCCTCTTCTTCATGACAAATCTTCCTTTGTTCGGTCGCAGGGACTGGCCTCCCGGCGGAAGGGAGGGGGCCCGGGCTATCCCTTTCCCCAAGGGAAGGTATTCCTGAACCCCCCTCCCAATCCCCATTCCCCGGGTTTTTAGACTTGTCCCTTTAACTCTCTGTCTCAAAGCCCGGGTTGGATTTGGCTGCAGAGTCTTTAGTCCTGTCCCGCAACACTCCTCAGATCCAAATCCAAAACCTGGCTTTGTTTGGCGTGGTCCAGTGGAGATGATGCAAGTCGTCTGCTAGGAATAATCTTT
This sequence comes from Penaeus monodon, assembly GCF_015228065.2. NCBI lineage: Eukaryota > Metazoa > Arthropoda > Malacostraca > Decapoda > Penaeidae > Penaeus > Penaeus monodon. The sequence goes on from NW_023664701.1 coordinate 3,078, forward strand.
TCACCCCACTGGGGGGTTTATGTTGAGGATAAGGACATTGTGTGTTTTTAAAAAGGGTGACGAAACCCCACCCTGTGGCGTTCCATTCTAGTGGCATGTGCGTGATAGTGCCTGGAAATTTTACTCTGGGGGTTCTATTCGTAAATAGTCACCTATCCAAGCCAAGAGCTTTCCTCTGATTCCTTTTTTGGGTCGGCTCTCCTGAATGCAAGAGGACTTGCCAATTCGAAAACCTTCTCCAGGCAAGGAACGCCACAATGCGCCCCGTGTTTTTTTGTGCTCAAGACGTGGCTAAGCTGGGCTTGCTCTGCCCCTGGTGAACCCGTGGAGGGGTTCGTGTGGGGCTCCCATTTTTTCCCTGGGGCCGTTCAGTACCATCCTTCGGCCGTCTTTGGGCCCGACAGGAGGAAGAGATGGGCGGTACTTCCCCCCGGGCCCTTTTTTTTTAGGGGTGGGAACTATGGAGCCCCCCTTCCACTCTGGGTAGAGTGGAAGTTTCCCAGGACCTGTTTTAGAGTTTCAGGAAAGCAAGCTCACCCACCATCCCAGGCGGGGGAAAGTGGGGTACGAGACCCCCTCATCGCCCCGGGGGCTGAGTTGCGATAGCTTTGTGTGCACTCTTATTTTCCCCCAAGAAAAGATAAACGCTGAGTTATGGGTTCGGCTGCCCTTTCTCTTTATGTGAGCAATCTGTCTGGTTGTAGGCGTTCTTGTCTTTCCCCCATTCGGTGGGAGACTGTCGCTGTCGTTTTCCCCAAGAACTCTTGCGCCAGCTGTTTGGGCCCCTGCCTGGGGGGCGTGGGCGTGCATCTCGGGGGTAGCGGCTGGTGGGTCGCTTTACCCGTTGCCAAGCTCTGAAGGGGGGTAGGGGATCGAAAAATCCACCATTCCAGCCACTTTTCCTGCCCCACTTGCGGGGAGTTTTCCCTTTGGGATCCCCCACCGCCTCCCTTTGGAGGGGTAGGTGTCGGGGGTTTTTTTGCCTTCGGAAATGTTTTCGGACAGTTTACCCTGTGGTTGACCTCCCTAATCTCTCATTGAAGTACCAGGCGTCCTTGGACTCCTGGGCCCAGCCGATTTTTTGGGATGGTCAGTGAGGCTGCCTCATCAATGGCATTTCAATTGGCTTGTAGCACTTCCACATTTTCGCTCTGGTTAGGTGACGGAATCCCCCAGGACGCCCCGTCGCCCTCCCCTTTTTACGAAAAGGTGCAGGGGGGATGCCCACTGGCTTCTGGAAGGGCGTATGATGCCGAGCTCTCGCATGTGCTCGAATTCTGCCTTTGCATGCGAGCGATCTGGTGTCGAGTGGCCTGGCCGCGGGAAAAGACCGGGGGTCCAGTCGTGACGATGTGGTGCTTGACGGTTGTTGTGGTGTGTCGTTTGCCACGTTGATGGGCTTTCTTCGTCATTTCGCTGAAACTCGCCGCAGACAGCTCTGTAAGGGCACTGGTTGGGCAGTACAGTGTATATCCGGGGACACGTACTCAGGCCGACGATGCTAGGTGCTGGTCCCTGACTGGTGCACAGGCACTCCCGCCTAAGGTCTACCGTGAATCCATGGTGAGCCAGGAAATCAGCTCCGAGGATCGCTGCTGTACGTCGGCGACAAGGAAAACCCACGTCAGCTCGAATGCGGAGCGCCGCTGAAAAGAGGGTCAGTGGCGCTCAACCGTATACGTTGATGGGCGAACAGTTGGCAAGCCTCCAAGGTGCGAGAAGCAGGCGATTGTCTGTCTTTTATGAAGGATGCGGGATAATGAGATGACTTCCGCTCCTGTGTCCACCAAGAACCCCGCAGGCGGGAATTGTTGTCCGCGGACGTAGAGTAGGCGCCGGCCGTCTGGGGCCGCGAGAGATCGGCGCACTAGTTCCCATCCGCGGTGTCCGTTTCCCCGGCCACGGAGCAAGGGGGTCCGCACGCGACGCGCCCTGCTGCCAATCGGGAATGGTAGAAACAGTAGCTACCTGGAGTCCGGGGACGGCGCCGACTGTAGGTGTGAACGGTACTGGGGCGCGTAGTCCGTCCAAGATCGCGGTTGACCGGGGTGAATGCAGTACTGCGATGGGGGATCTCGGACTGATAAGGTTCGCGGGCTGAAAGTTGTCGACGGCAGTTTGTGAGTTCGGCAACCTGTGTCGCGAGGGCACTTCCAGGTTAGAGGTGGGGGAGCGGCTACAGCCTGAAACTTGTGGCGGTAGTCTGGATGCCTATGATCTCGTCGCTTTTTGAGGCTAATTGCTCAATAGGGAGCTCCGGCGCTAGTAGAGCGGTTTGAACGGTCGCTGGCGACGCCTGAAGGAAACATCGAGCGTATAAGTTCATGTGAGCAGATGAGTGTTGGCAACGGAGAGAGTGCGTTGTTGTGCCGAGTATTCCGAAGGAGTACGGGTGTCAGGCGACGAAGCTGTGAAGAGAGCACGTAGTTCGGTTTCGTGGGAAGGCGCGTCTCTCTCTTCAAGATTGCCTTCCTTGAGGAGTTCATATGTGTTGTACTCGGGGTTGTTAATAGGTCGCTGACGAGAGCAGGAGTTCAGGCGAGTGTTGGGTGACCAGTATCCGATTTTGGTGGTCGAGAGGTACATGGCGTAGTAGGACTCTGCTCCACTGCATAAACCTTCCGGAAGCAGCAATGGTGCAGTGGGCAATGGCTTCATGCGGCTGACACACACTCATGGCTACTGCTGGGCTCTTAACTCCGAGGGTCACCAGTGTGGTTGTCGGCAAACGCACAGAATTCAAATTACTCTTTATTAGAGTTGTACAGCTAGTGTTCGAGTGAGAGCTCTAGTCGATGAGTGAGTGAGTTTCGAACACGAACAAACGAAGTAAGAGGTAAGAAATCCAAGGGGGGGGTGGGGGAAGGAAGGTAAAGTGGGTGAAATTGTACGGAAGTTAGATAGAGGTTGTAAAAAGCAGGGGGCCGAAACCCCTTGCGTGGGTTGTTTCTATATCTCTGGTTCATGTCTGGAGCATCGAGGGGGGGGGGGAAGTAATTGTTTGGTTTTATATTTATAGTTGTATTTTTGCTGCTGTGCTGGCAAATATTAGTAAATGAAGTTATATACTAAAAGTAAACTCTTCTCTATTCTTTCTTTTTTAAATAATAAATATATATATAATCTATATATATTTATTTGTTTAAGTATTTTTAGTTATTTACGTTTTTTGTTTTTTTTATGTTTTTTTATATATTTTCTAGTAACTAGGTTAGTGAACAAAGAGCAAAGGGTTAAGTGATTTTTTTTTTTTTTTTTTTTTTTTTTTTTTTTTTTTTTTCGAAAAACAATTAACATTAGTGATTAGGTGGATATGTTAAAATAAGTTATGGCTGACATGACAATTTTTTTTTTTTTTTTTTTTTTTTTTTTTTTTTCTTTAACAAGAAAGTCTAATATACAAAAAAAAGAAGAAAGAGTTGGGAGTTCCAGGGCTGGTCGAGAGATATAGAGTATACAAAAACGTGTATAGTGGGTGATGGAGGGGAGTAAAGCTAGACAGGGACAGGCGGAAGCGGTGGATGAGTGTAGGTGAAGATGATGTGAGTGAAGAGAAAACAATGTTAAGGATATCGCTTGGAGAACCGGTCACAGTGCTAAGATAATCATTTGTGGGGGATTGAATGCTATGACAACTGGTCTGACTTTTCAAGAGGAGGGGACCAGAGGAAAGCATAAATTGCGAGAATCACAGAATAATTGAGATAAATGATAGTTAATATTGTAGATAAGTGGTGATGCAAGCAGTCAGGAACATTTATGTCATCATCATCAAAAAAAAACAAAAAAAAAAAAAAAAAAAAAAAAAAGAACGAACGAACGAATGGACATGGCAAAAAAGAACGGAACATACAGGAAACAAGAACAAAACGTGGTGGAACATACAGGAACATAACATAAACATAGAACATAAAACACATATATATAATAAGTCTTTTTTTTTTTTTTTTTTTTTTTTTTTTTTTGTAAAGAAGAAGAAGAAATTTTTTTTTTTAAGGAGTATATTATTTTTTTTTCTCCCTTTTTTTTTCCCGTAAACATTCTCCATCTGCTCGTCTCTGACTCGCGTGTCTGCTTAATGCAATTGCACGAGTGCACTTTCATAATCACAGCAATCGAAGTCAGAGTCCGTGCAAGTTTGTAAGAGGTTCAGTTCTTACCCGTCACTCCTTTTAATAGTTTCGTCAGCGCTGATCCCACTACCACTAGGCCGAGGCGGCAAAGTGACTATCCGGGGTAACTTGCTTGCTTGCTTGCTTGCTTGCTTAGATTTGCGAAGTCTGGCTTCGCCCGGGGCCTTTCACTTATGCCCGGCCTGTGTCACTTTTTATGGCTGTCTCATTTTTGGTACTGACACTCGTGGCTTACCGGGGGGCGGTTGGGGTTGCCAGCAGGCTCTCCTGTAGCCGTGGTGTAAGCTACTCGCATACTCTTTACCACCGACGGCCTTGTTGCTGTGGGGTTTGTCCTTAGGAATTGCGTGTGTCACGCAATTCTCCAAGTAGTGTATCATGTGGCCTTCGGGGTCTCGCGCAATGCATGCAACACCTCTCTTCATGTTCTATTGTTTGTATGATCTGCATGCCATGGAACCTAGCGCATTCTGTGCCAGAATGACTTCGTTACATCTGTTGTTTTTTCAGAGAGTGCCAGTGTTCATAGAGCCTTTGCATCTGCGTACCACGTGGCCGAGGGGGAATGTCTCGTTTCTCCTCTCTGTGAAGCTGCGGGAGGAAGGAGTTGCCGTCACCGAGTACCTTTCCTCCTAAGTAAACTTCGGCTCTGATGTATTCATGGGATTCGGGGGCATACCCCGTCCGATTTCGGCTAATCTGTCAGCAAGCTCATTTCCTCCTGATTCCCCTATAGGGACGGGAACCCAGTTTAATGATAATTCTTCTACCCTGAGCCAGCATCCTGTTGTGTTATTGTGCCGATTGGTTTGTCAGGAAGGTAGTTGTTGTCGTGGGTGAGCGCTGCTGGAAGACAGTCGAACGGCTCCTTTGGAAGTCTGTGTGTATGACACGTGAACCTTTTCTCCTGGACGCGTGTTCTCAGTGGCTCCCATGATAGCACTACCTCTGCTGGGAGCGAGAGGCGTTGTCTGTTACCCTCAATGTATTGTGCTCCCTTGCTGCAAAGCCGGCGCCTGCAGTGTGGGTCAGGGATCGACCGATCCGTCTGTATATGTCAGGCTCCCGTAGGGGTGATGCTTTGCAGTGACCCTCTGGGGGGTTTCTGCCTTTTTTAGGCTAGGCGTGCAATATTCATTCTTTTTGCTTGCCAGTCTCATGACCGAGAACTCTATCGAGGTTTTGTGCCCCCGGCGGAGCTTCGACAACGTCAGGTGTGGGGAGTCCATGCCCTTGGCCAGTAGTGGTTCTTTGAGCTGATGGCGTATTAGCACCTGGCTGTGTGAGACATCCAGGAGTTTGTCCTGCAAACAGCTCGTTATCTTGTTCTAGGCGTCTGACTATTTTGTGTCTTAGGCTTGGTGTTCCTGGGAGCCCTGGATGACCTTTGATAAGAATTGGGCTGCCGTTAGATCAATTCGTGGCCAAGGGGGAGAAGGTTTTCTCCACGAGGAGGTTGAGGACCTTCGCCTACCTTGGGGCACCCAGAATGACCCTGGGCGGGCTTTCGTTTTGGACTGTCTCCATCGGTTCTATGATGTTGAAGGACCTTCGCCCACCTTGGGCACCCAGAATGACCCTGTCGGCTTCGTTTTTGGACTGTCCTCCAATCCGGTCTTTATATTTTCTCTTGCTGCCAATCAGAGCGAGGGAGTGCATAGTCTACAATGGGCCTGACAGCATATACGTAGAATGATCTTGAGTACTCCTGTGTCCTGGCCCCTATGCGTCTACCACTCATTACTCTCATGACAGACAGTCTGCCTTGTTCGGTCAAGCAGGTACTGGACTCCTGGCGGAAGGAGAGATTGCGGTCTTATCCTTACCCAAGGTACAGGTAGTCCTGAACCCACTCCAAGTCCATTCCCTGGATTTTTCAGACTTGTGCTTGAACCTCTGTCTCAAACTCAAAGCCATGGCCTTTTATTTGCTTGCAGAGATCTTTAGTCCTGTCCTAGCAACACATTAGATAAAAGGCCTCGGATACCATGTCCAGACACGCTGGTACTTTTTTAGGGCAAGTGTGCTCCAGTGGAGATGATAGCAAGATCGTCTGCATAGGAGATAATCTTGCCACCCACTGGGAGGTTTAGGTTGAGGGATACAGGACGTTAGTGTGTTTAAAAAGGGCTGGACTGAGAACCCCCCCTGTGGCGTTTCCATTTCTAGTGGCATGTGCTTTGATAGTGACCTTGGAATTTGACCCTCTGGCTGTTCTATTCGTAAAGTAGTCACCTATCTCAACCTAAGAGCTTACCTTGATTCCTTTTTGGATCAGGCTCTCCTGAATGGCAAGAGGACTTGCCAATTCGAAAGCCTCTCCAGGTTCAGGAATACGGCCACACAGATGCTACGTGTTTATTGTGGCCCAAGAGCTGGCTTGCTGTGCGCTGTGCTCATGGCTCATGCCCCTTGTGTGAACCCGTGTAGGTGTTCGTTGTGGGGCGCCCATTTTCCATTGGGCCGGTTCAGTACCATCCTCTCGGCAGTCTTGGCAGAAACAGCTAGGAGAGAGATGGGCGGTACTTCCCCGGCTCCTTTTTGGTTTAGGGATGGGAACTATGGTACCCCTTCCAGCGTCTGTGAAGATTGGGAGTTTCCCAGACCTGTTGATTGAGTTGCAGGAATGCAAGCTCCACCTACCAGTCCCAGGCGGGGATAGATGGGGTATGAGATCCCGTCATCGCCGGGGGCTGAGGTTGCGCCTGGCTTTGTTGTCAATCTCTTAGTTCCTCAGAGAAAAGATAACGTCTGAGTTATCGGTTTCGGCTGCCCTTTTTCTCTGATGTGAGCAGTCTGTCTGGTTTTAGGCGTTCTTGTCTTGCTCCCTCAGTTCGGCTGGCGACTGTCGCTGCTCGTTCCAGCAGAGAACTTCTTGCGCCAGTCTGTTGGCCTCTGCCTGGGGGTCGTGGTGCTGCATCTCGGGGCCTGGCAGCCTGGTGGCTCCGCTTGACCCTTTGCATAAGCTCTGAGAGGTGGTACGGTGATCGAAAGACTCACACCATTCCGCCACTTTTCCCTGCCCTCACTCTGCTGGCAGTTTCCTTGGCATCCCTCCGCCGCCCTTAGGAGGGCTAGGTTGTCGTGGGTTCTTTGCCTCGGAAATGTTTTTCGGCACATGTTTACCCCTGTGGTTGACCTCCTAATCGTCGTCATTGAAGTACCAGGGTCCTGTGACTCCTGGTCCCCAGCCTAGTTTTGGTATGTCAGTGAGGCTGCCTCATCAATGTCATTTACAAGTTCTGGCTTGTAGGCACTTCACATTTTGGGCTTCTGTGTGGTTCATTGCGTCTCAGACAGGCGGGCCAAGGCTCTCTGGAACGCCGGCCAGTGGGCCTTGTCTGTTTTTACATCTTGGATTCGGTTCGTGGTATTTTCGGCTGGGCCCACTATCCTGAGGTTGTTATAGTGCCATATGGTCACTAGTGACAGGTCTCATCGCCACGCCAGCCAATCCTCTCCACCAGAGTCCAGATGGCCAGGGTGAGGTCTAGTACCCCTCCTCTCACATCTTTGGCATCCAGCTGTTGAGGATAGCGATCTCGGGGGAATGTCTCGAGCACGTTGGCTATGTGACGGCCATCGCTCCGGTGCCCTGCAGGGAGCCAGGATGGGGTGGTGTGCATTGAAGTCTCCCCTATGATCACTCTGTTCGTGTGCTCGGAAGCACATACCTGGCTGATGTCTAAGCTACTAAACAGTGTGGCCTGCTGTTACAACATGGACAATTTCAGGGGTCCCCGCATTGAATCTCGACGGCAAGAGATCAACATCTTCTCCACATTGCGTGCATCGGCTATTGCGGAAGCGGGAATTGTTGCCTTCACCAGGGTCCCATCAGGCCTCTTTTGCCATCGAACTGGCAGCGCGTTAGACGTGATACCCTGAGAAGCGAACGCTTACGCTGAGTAATGTCTCCTGGAGCATGAACGATGTCCAATGCTCCTTTGATCGCACTATTGCGTGGAGGATGCACTCCTTGAGGAGAACCACAGATGTTTCCACTGCAGAATACTTTAATTGCGTGGTCATGAGTTACTAATTGATAGTTCATCAGAGACTCGTCACTTTCGGGTTGACGGTCGGAGTGCTGACACCTCATTGTGAGATCCTCACTGTTTTGAGGACTCTCTTTTTCGGCTGTCAGTCTATCCTGATCCCACTGGGGGGTGAAGCCTTTGGTAGCTCTGACTTTTTCGTCTTTGGCTTTGTCTCGGGGCCAGGCGTTTCTGTGCCTTGGCTGGCCCTTGACCTGGGCAGGCTCACTTCTTCTGAAATTCAGCTTTTGGCACTGAATCAAGCCTGGTTTAGGCTCTGCCTGTGAGGGCTCATAGCCTGGCTAGGCTCTGCCTGTGAGGGCATAGCCTGGCTTGGAGAGGGAGGGAGTCTCGACCTGGGCTGAGTGAGAGGTTGGGGCTGATTTGGCCTTCTCCATGCTTCCTTCCCTTTATGCTTTTCAACGGTCTGTTTAAGAGTCTTCATGGCAACACTGACTGCCTTATCCGCCTCTTCCTCGGTCCTGACAGGGATACTGCCACTGCTGTGACCACAGCATTGATCAGGATCGCATGTCCACCTCGTCGAAGAAAATGTCTTCTGGTCTGGGGGTACCAGTGTGGTGCTGTTGTGAACCTTTCTTCTGTGGTTCCTCTGCACTTGCTTCACTTGGGGGGAACTCCTGATTGTCCGAGATCTCCGGTTTACACGGGGGGGGCCTGGGCAGCTTCCTTCTCTTAGGAGGTCGGGAGGCCTTTTTCGCTTTTGTTCCTCCCCCAGACGTAGATGCCTGGGGGGGCAGGACCAAGTCTGGTCGCTTTCTTGGCAACCTCTTTGCCGTTTGAGGGCCGCCTCTTTCCTGACAGAGCAAGCCAGGCTCCAGGCGTGATGCCTCTTGGCACAGTTAGGACATTTGGCTGTTGTGTCCTTCTTTTCTCTCTTTATGTGCCTTGATGCACACCTCGGTATTGTGTGCCTTGCTACAGACACCACATTTTGGCTTGGCTGTACAGTTAGCCTGGTGGTGTCCGTACTTCTGCACTTGAAACACCGAAGTGGTTCAGGCACATAAGTGCGTAGGTGATAGGTACCCCAGTTACCCAGATCAAGGGTGGAGCTTGGGGTACCTTTCATGGTCACCAGGACTTGCCTGGTTGGAGTCTTCCCCTTCGACAATCGGGAAGCCTCCACGACCTGTGGGTGTGATGTTATCACCTCCACATCGTATGAGACTGAGAAGCCAAGTAGCACCATCTTGACTCTCTTTTTCCTCGGGGTTCAGTGGCGAGAGGCTCACTTTCCTCCCATCTTTAAACTCCTTTGTCTCCTGCAGGAAAAAAAGGGTGGCGTGATATTTGGGCACGATGATCATGCCCTGATCTCGCGCAACCCGGATCGACAGCCGGATTTTGCGCTGGCTCTCCAATGCCCTTACCCTTTGGTAGGCATTGTCGAAGCCTTCGGGTTTAACGGGACCTTGAATTGCGGGAAACGCCTTGGGGTCCAGACTCGCCATCAGAGTCGGACTCCGGCCCCGGCCGTTTCGGTCCGCCCTTTCGGCTTTGGGGCTTGCTCGTGGAGGCACCAGCTGTTTCGGCTGGTTCAGCTGGTGCTCCTGATTCAGTCAGTGGGGTCGTCTGAGGGGGGCTCAGAGACCTTCCTGGTCTGGGTGCTGGCCTGGAGGGGCCAGCACGAGAGTCCATCTGGTGGACAGACATGTTTGTACATGATTTATTCGTCTTCTCCGCCATCTTGGCAGCAGGCATGACAGTGTCATCCTGTGCTCGGGGTTTCTTTTGCCACCCGAGGCACGTAGGCTTCAGGGTGGCTGCCGTGGTCTGGCCTTGCACGGGTCGTCAACAGTAAGGTCTGTCTGTGGGAGATTTTGGTTTTGATTTTCCATGTACTTGGCAGTGCTTCATCCACTCACGCCCACACCCACCACGGAGTCCAACAAGGGGAAGCTGAGTGCTAGAACCAATGTCTAACAGCAAACAGGGGTGATGAGTGGAAAATACGCAGCCAATTAGCCGATTGCACTGGTACACACGGACGGTGTGGGTACCAACGGCAGCATGACTGCTTGACCCTAGCCTCCGAGGGAGACCAGCCGATTGACCTGACCGGGCCTGGATCAGCCGCCTGTCTTGCCAGAATAGAGGACCAAAGAGGCGTGTTGCTAGCCGCAGGGCGTACTCGTGCACGGCATCGCTCAACCTCCAGGACTCCGTCTCCCAGCTCACAAGGTGCCACGCACGGCAAACACGTGGGTAGGTGTCAACCTCTGGGAGTATCCAGAGGGGATGCCCTTCCACTTACAGGACATCATTGATGGGACACTTCTGCTCCCCCCCTC
>NW_023664702.1:0-2500 GCF_015228065.2 Penaeus monodon
CCTCCCTATCTTCTTCTGTCTCTCTTCCCTCTCTCTTCTCTTCTCTTCCTCTTTCTCCCTCCCTCCTCTCTCTTGCTCTCTTTCCTTCTTCGTCTCTCTTTCCCCTCTCTTCTCCGTTCCCTTCTCCCTTTTCTATCTCCTTTTTCCCCTTCTCTCTCTCTCTACTTCCTTCCTTTCCCTCCTCTTACCTCATTCTTTTCTCTCCATCTCTTATCCTCCCTCACTCCTTCCCTCCCCCCTCCCTCCTCCCATTCCTTCCCCCCAACCCCCCTCACCCCATTTCTCCCTCTCTCCTCTCTCCCTCCCTCCTCCCATTCCTTCCCTCCTCCTCCCATTCCTTCCTCCCCCCCCCCCTCTCCCCATTTCTCCCCGCTGGTGTCATGATGCCCGTGTAATCCAGTGATAAAACTGGAGCCATCAGGAGAACGCCCCTCTTTATTAAAAATCCACACAGATTATACAGCGTGGAGATAATCAGTGCCTCCTTCCCCCTCCTCCTTCCCCCCCCCCACTGTCCCTCTCCTCCCTCCCGTCCCCCATCCCCCACTCCTTCCCCCCTCCCCCTGTCCCTATCAATTACCTTCTCCTCCTCTCCTCCTCCTCCTTTTCTTCCTACTGTTCCTTCTTCCTCCCTCCTTCCTCCCTCCCAATTCCCCTTCTTTCTCCCCCCTCTCATATTACCCCCCCCCTCCGCTCCCCTCCCCCCCTTTTCTAATCTCCCCGTTCCTTCATCTCCCCGTTTATTCTTCCTCTTCATCTTCTCTCTCCTTCGTCTTTCTTCTTTTATCCTCTCTATTCTTGCGTTTTCTCTCCTTTCCTCTCATTCTTTTATTTTCCTTGTCTCTCTCTCTCATGTAATTGCGCCCTCTCTTTCTCCTCTTCTCATTCACTCTCTTCCCTTCCCTCTCTCCCTCTCTCTCTCTCTCTCTCTCTCTCTCTCTCTCTCTCTCTCTCTCTCTCTCTCTCTCTTTCTCTCTCTCTCTCCTTCTCTCTCTTTTCCTCACTTTTCCTCTCTCTCTTTACCTTCTTTCTCCTTCCCTCTCTCTTCTCCTCATCCTCTATCCTTCCTACTCTTTCCTTTCTCTCTTCCTCTTCTTCCCTCTCCTCTTTTTGCTTTTCCTTCCCCCTCTTTCCTTTCCCTTCTTCTTCCACCCTCCCCACTACGTCCCTACCCCCCCCCCCCCCACCCCATCATACTTTAATCCCCTTCCTCATCTATCTCTCCCTCCCCCCCTCCCCCCCCCGCTCCCCCTCCCCCCCTCCCCATGAAAGCGCTTGAAGGCACAAAATTTAAAGGGAGAGAAATTCGAAAGGGGCGCCAGAGGAAACGGGAGAGGAGGTCGGGGTTTTAAAAAAAGGTTGACGGGGGAGGAGAGGGGGGAGAGGGGGATAGAGGGGGTAATGGAGGGATAATGGGGGGGGTAATAGAACCTCATTACCCTCATTACCACACACCTTCCCCCCTCCCCCCTCCCCCCCCCCCCCAACTCGCGCCCCCTGGAGGAAATATTCCAACACAAAAGAACGTAATCTTTGTTTACACAGAAGACGGGAGGTGGCGAGGGGGGGTGGGGGTGAGGGTGGGGGTAGGAGGGTGGGAGGTGAGGGTGGGTTTGGGGTGGGGTAGCGAGGATGGGGGGTGAGGGTGGGTTGAAGGTGGGTTGAAGGTGGGTTGGGGTGGGGGTGAGGGAGGGTTGTAGGTTTGAGGATGATGGTGGGTTGGAGTGGGTTAGAGAGTAGGAGGATGAGGGTGGGGTTGGGGTGGGTTGAGGGTCGTGTTGTAGGTTGTAAGTAAAAGCGTGAGGGTTGGAGAATGGAATGGCGTTTGAAAGTGGGTTGACGGTGGGTTGAGAATTTAAAAAAATGAGGATGAAAGTGGGTCGGGGTGGGTCAAAGCGCTATATGTGGGGAAGGGGAGGAAGGGGAAATACCTACCCCACCATCTATCATCTTGTCTCGCTCCCTTAAATCTCCCTCTGGGGGATCATAGCGTATTACCCTCCCTTAAATTTCAACCCTTAAAACTCCCTTTAATATGGCGAGTGTTCTAAAGAGCTCCATTTCCCTTAAAAATAATAATAAATAATAATAATGCTCAGGTTTTCCTAAATATCCCTTCCCTTAAAAAAAGAAATCAGGATTCCTAAAATCACGATTCCCTTAAAATAACCTGGATTTCTAAAAGGCCCTTAACATGCCCTGCCGTCCCTAAAACATCCCTTAAATTTTAAGCTATCCTTTTAAAATTACTCTCCCCCCCCCCCACCTCGCCACCCTCGCCACACGTAACTTACAGACAAGCAGTCTCACAGTCTCACAGTCTTGTAGTCATGCAGCTTGGGAGTCTCTCAGGCTTACAATCATGCAGTTTGGGAGTCTCTCAGGCTTACAATCATGCAGTTTGGGAGTCTCTCAGGCTTACAGTCATGCAGCTTGGGAGTCTCTCAGGCTTACAGTCATGCAGTTTGGGAGTCTCTCAGGCTTACAGTCATGCAGCTTG
>NW_023664703.1:0-45000 GCF_015228065.2 Penaeus monodon
TTTATAAAATTTATTTATTTTTTATATTATTATTAATTTTTACTTTAATTATTATATTATTAATATATTATTATTATATATTATTAATTAATATTATTAGTATATTATTATATTATATATTATTATTATTTATTATATTATTATTATTATTTATTTTAGTATTATTGTCCAAAAAATATATCATAACTGTAATAATAACAATAATAATAATAAAAGTATAATTATGATAAACTAATTGTTATAAATTGTTATTAATATTATTATTGTTATTATTATCATTATTATTATTTTTACTGGTAGTATAATTGTAAAAATAATTATTATAACAGTAATAATTACAGTAATAACGATATTAATGAAATAATGATAAAATAATGATTATAGAAACGTTATTATTGTTATTATTATTGTATACTATATTATGTAGTTGTTATTAGATAGATGTAAAATTATATATTATAACTGCAATAATTTCAATAATAATATAATAATTTCAATAATGATGATAATAATTGCAATAATGATGATAAATGATGATAATGATGATAATGTGATAATGGATGATGATAACGATAAAATGATGATTATCATGATAATAATGATGATAATAACAGGAATTGTGTCCAATATAAATTTAAAAAAAAAAAGGTAAAGAAAAAAATACTAAAAGTCGAAAAAACGTCAAATCTACGAAATATAGCCTTTTGAAGTAGACTCCAAAATGACGTTTTTTCCATTAATTTGATATTCTGGCAATTATTAGGGTAATAATGATAATAATTACCAGAATTCTATTAATCATGACAATAGATATAAAAGTTGAGAATAAAGAGAAATTTGGATAACATTGATGATTATTAATATTATTACTATTATCATTATTATCATCATTATCATTATTTAATATATATTATCTATTTCTATTATTTTTATTATTATTATTATTATTATTATTATTATTATTATTATTTATTATATTAATTATTATTATTATATATTATTATTATTATTATTATTATTATATTATATTATTATTATTATTTTACTTTATTATTTAGTTTATGCCAAAAAAATATATTATAACTGTAATAATAACAATAATGATAATAATAAGTATAATTATAATAATACAATTGTTATAATATGTTATTATATATTATGTTATTATTATCATTATTATTATTTTTACTGGTAGTATAATGTAAAAATAATTATTATAACAGTAATAATTACAGTAATAACGATATTAATGATATAAATAATATAAATAATGATTATAGAAACGTTACTATTGTTATTACTATTATTATGTAGTTTTTAGTAAATAGATGTAAAATTATATATTATAACTGCAATAATTGTAATAATAATGATAATAATTGCAATAATGATGATAATAATTGCAATAATGATGATAATGATGATGATAATGATGATAATGATGATAATGTTGATGATAACGATAATAATGATGATAATCATGATAATAATGATGATAATAACAGGAATTGTGTCCATATATAATAAAAAATAGGTAAAAGAAAAAAAATCCCAAAAGTCGAAAAAGCGGCAAAATCTAGCGAAATATAGCCTTTTGAGAGTAGACTCCAAAATGACGTTTTTTCCATTAATTTGATGATTCTGGCAATTATAGGGTAATAATGATAATAATTACCAGAATTTTATTAATCATGACATTAATGATGATAAAAGTGAGAATAAAGTGAATTTGGATAACATTTGATGATTATTATTATTACTATTATCATTATTATCATCATTATTATCATTATTATATATTATTATTATTATTATTATTATATTATTATTTATTATCATTATTATTATACTTTAATTATTAGTATTATTGCCAAAAAATATATTATAACTGTAATAATAACAATAATAATAATAATAAGTATAATTATAATAATACTATTTGTTATAATATTGTTATTAATATTATTATTGTTATTATTATCATTATTATTATTTTTACTGGTAGTATAATTGTAAAAATAATTATTATAACAGTAATAATTACAGTAATAACGATATTAATTGAAATAATGATGATAATAATTGCAATAATGATGATAATGATTATTATAATGATGATAATGATGATAATGATGATGATAACGATAATAATTATGATAATCATGATAATAATGATGATAATAACAAGAATTGTGTCCATATATAATAAAAAAAAAAGGTAAAAGAAAAAAAATCCCAAAAGTCGAAAAAGCAATAAAATCTAGCGAAATATAGCCCTTTGAGAGTAGACTCAAAAATGACGTTTTTTCCATTCATTTGATGATTCTGGCAATTATTAGTGTAATAATGATAATAATTACCAGAATTCTATTAATCATGACAATAATGATGATAAAAGTGAGAATAAAGAGAATTTGGATAACATTTGATGATTAATAATATTATTACTATTATCATTATTATCATCATTATCATTATTAATATTATTATTATTATTATTATTATTATTATTATTATTATTATTATTATTACTTTGATTATTAGTATTATTGCCAAAAAATATATTATAACTGTAATAAAAACAATAATAATGATAATAAAATATAATTATAATAATGTACTAATTGTTATAATATTGTTATTAATATTATTATTGTTATTATTATCATTATTTATTTTACTGGTAGTTTAATTGTAAAAATAATTATTATAACAGTAATAATTACAGTAATAACGATATTAATGAAATAATGATATAAATAATGATTATAGAAAACGTTATATTGTTATTATTTTTGTTATTATATTATTATTGAGTTGTTATTTGTATAGATTTTAAAATTAATATTATAATTGCAATAATTGCAATAATAATGATATAATTGCAATAATGATGATGATAATTGCATTAATGATGATAATGAGATGATATGATGATAATGATGATAATGATGATGATAACGATAATAATGATGATAACATATAAAAATGATGATAACTAAAGGAATTGTGTCCATATATAATAAAAAAAGGTAAAAGAAAAAAAAATTTCCCAAAAGTCGAAAAAGCGGCAAAATCTAGCGAAATATAGCCTTTTGAGAGTAGACTCCAAAATGTCGTTTTTTCAAATTTATTTTATGATTCTAGCAATTATTAGGGTAATAATGATAATAATTACCAGAATTCTATTAATCATGACAATAATGATGATAAAAGTGAGAATCAAGAGAATTTGGATAACATTGATGATTATTATATTATTTCTATTATCATTATTATCATCATTATTATCATTATTATTTTTATTTATTATATTATTATTTTTATATTATTATTATATTATTATTATTACATTATTATTTACTTTAATTATTAGTATTATTGCCAAAAAATTTATTATAACTGTAATAATAACAATAATAAAAATATAAGTATAATTATAATAAAACTAATTGTTATAATATTGTTTTTAATATTATTATTGTTATTTTTTTAATTATTATTTTTACTGGGATTACAATTGTAAAATAATTATTATAACAGTAATAATTTCAGTAATAACGATATTAATTGAAATAAGGGTAAAATAATGATTATTAGAAAAGTTATTATTGTTATTATTATTGTATTACTATTATTTTTGTAGTTGTTATTAGATAGATGTAAAGTTATATATTATAAGTGCAATAATTTAAATAATTAAAAGATTAATAATTGCAATAATGATGATAATAATTGCAATTTAAAGATGATAATAATTGCAATAATGATGAAATAATTGCAATAATGATGATGAATGAATGATGATAATGATGATAATGATGATGAAACGATAATAAATGATGATAAAACATGATAACAATATGATAATAACAGGAATTGTCATATATAATAAAAAAAAAAGGGAAAAAAAAAAAATCCCAAAAGTCGAAAAAAAGCGGCAAAAACTAGCGAAATTATGCCTTTTGAGAGTAGACTCCAAAATGACGTTTTTTCCATTTATTTGATGATTCTGGCAATTATAGGGTAATAATGATAATAATTACCAGAATTCTTTTAAACATGACAATAATGATGATAAAAGTGAGAATAAAGAGAATTTGGATAACATTTGAGATTTTTAATTTTTACTATTATCAGATTATTAGCATTATTATTATTATATATTATTATTATTATTATTATTATTATATTATTATTATTATTATTATTATTAAAATTTCAAATTTTCATTATTATTTTTACTTTAATTATTAGTATTTTTGCAAAAAAAAAATATATTATAACTGTAATAATCAACAATAATAATAATAAAAGTTATAAGTATCATAATACTAATTGTTAGAATCTGTTATTAATATTATTATGTTATAATTATCATTACTATTATTTTTAGGTAGTATAATTGTTAAAAATAATTATTATAACGTAAAATTACAGTAATAAACGATATTAATTGAAAATAATGATATAAATAATGATTATAGAAACGTTATTATGTATATATGGTGATATCATTTACATTGTAGTTGTTATTAGTATAGATGTAAAATTATATATTAGAACTGTATACTTGCAATAATAATGATAATAATTGCAATAATGATGATAATAATGCAGTATGATTGATAATGATGATGATATGATGATAATGATGGATACTGATGATATAACGATAATACTGATGATAATCATGATAATAATGATGATAATAACAGGGAATTGTGTCCATATATAATAAAAAAAAAGGTTAAAACGAAAAAAAATCCCAAAAGCGAAAAAGCTGGCAAATCTAGCGAAATATAGCCTTTTGAGAGTAGACTCCAAAATGGACGTTTTTTCCATTTCATTTGATGATTCTGGCCAATTATTAGGGTAATAATGATAATAATTACGAGAATTCTATTAATCATGACAATAATGATGATTAAAGTGAGAATAAGAGAATTTGGAAACATTGATGATTATTAATATTATACTATTATCATTATATCATCATTTTTTATTATTATCTATTAATTATTATATTATTATTATATTATTTCATTTATTATTACATTATTATTATTACTTTAATTCTTAGTATTATTGCTAAAAAAAATATTATAACTGTAATAATCAACAATAGATAATAATAATAAGTATAATATAATAATACTAAGTGTATATATTGTAATTAATATTAAAAATTATTGTATTATTATCATTATTATTTTTGGTACTGGTAGTATAATGTAAAAAAATTATTATAACAGTAATAATTACAGTAATAACGATATAATTGAAATTATAATATAAAATAATGATATAGGAAAACGTTATTATTTTTATATTATTGTTATTACTATAGTATTTGTAGTTGTTATTCAGTCATAGATGTAAAATTATATATTATAACTGCAATTATTGCAATAATAATTCTATAATTGCAATAATGATGATAATAATTGCATAATGTTGCTAATGATGATATGATGAAATGATGATAATGATCATGATAAACGGATTAATAATGATGATAATCATGATAATAATGATGATAATAACAGGAATTGGGTCCCATATATAATAAAAAAAAAAGGTTAAAAGAAAAAACATCCAAAAGTCGAAAAAAGCGGCAAAATCTACGCGAAATATGGCCTTTTGACGAGTAGACTCCAAAATGACGTTTTTTCCATTCATTGATGGATTTGGCAATTATTAGGGTAAATAATGATAATAATTACCCAGGAATTATTAATCATGACCCAATAATGAATGATAAAAGTGAGAATAAAGAGAATTTTGGATAACATTTGTGATTATACTATTATTTACTATATCATTATATGCATCATTATTATCATTATTATTATGATTATTATGATATTAATTAATTATTATTATTATTATATGCTTATTATTATTATTATTATCCTTATATCAGTACTTTAAGATTAGTATATGCAATAAAATATTTTATAACTGGTAATAATAATAATAATAATAATAAGAAGTATAATTATAATAATACTAATTGTTTAATATTTTATTAATATCATTATTGTTATTATTATCATTATTATTCTTTTACTGGTATTATAGTGTAAAAAAAAAAAAATTAAAAAAAAAACTTAGTATACAGTAATAATTTACAGAATAACGATATTAATTGAAATAATGTTATAAATAATAATTATAGAAACGTTATTATTGTTATTATTATTGTTATACTATTTATTATTGTAGTTGTTATTAGTATAGATGTAACGTTACTAAATAAGTGCAATAATTGCAATAATAATGATAATAATTGCAATTACTGCTGATAATAATGCAATAATGATGATAATGATGATGATAATGATGATTAATGATGATAATGATGATAATAACGATATAAATGAGATAATCATGATAACAATGAGGATAATAAAAGGAATTGTGTCCATAGATTAAAATAAAAAAAAGGTAAAAGAAAAAACATCCAAAAGTCCCCCCACGAGAAAAGCGGCAAAATCTAGCGAAATATAGCCTTATAAGAGTAGACTCCAAAAATGCCGGTTTTTTTCCATTTCTTGATGATTCTAGCAATTATGAGGGTAATAATGAACTATAATTGCTAGAATTCTTTTAATTCATGACAATAATGATGATAAAAGTGAGACATAAGAGAATTTGGATATACAATTGATGATTATTAATATTATTACTCTTATCATTATTATCAGAATTATTATTATTTATTATCATTATTATTATTATTATTATATTATTTTATTATATATTATTAATATTATAATTATTATCCATTATCGTGATTATTACTTTAATTATATAGTATATTGCTATAAAAAAATATTATTAAAACACGTTATAATAACAATTAATAATAATAAAATAAGTATAATTATACTAATATAATTGTTATAAGTATTGTATTAATTATTATTATTGATATATGATCATTATTATTATTATTTGAGCTGGTAGTCTATAATTGTAAAAATAAATTATTATAACAGTAATAATTACAGTAATACGATATTAATTAAAATAATGATATAATAATGATAAATAAGAAAACGGTATTTTGCTATTATTAGTGTTATACTATTATTATGTAGTGTTATTAGTGATAGAAGTGTAAAACTAATATAGTATAACTGCAATAATTGCACATAAAATAAGATAATAATTGCAATAATGATGATGATAATTGGCAATAATGATGATAATAATTTGCAATAATGATGATACTGATGCATGATGAATATGATAAATGATGACTCGATCCCGCATAATAATGATGATAATCAATTGATAATAATGATGATAATAAGAGGAATTGTGTTCCATACTATAATAAAAAAAAAAGGTAAAAAGAAAAAAACAATCCAAAAAAGTCGAAAAAGCGCAAAATCACGTAGCGGGAAAATAAGCCTTTTGAGAGTAGACTCAAAATGACGTTTTTTCCATTCATTTGATGATTCTGGACAATATGATTAGCGGTATAATGATAAAATTACCAGAATTCTATAAGTCATGACAATATGATGATAAACGTGAGAATAAAGAGAATTTGGATAAAGCATTTGTGATTATTAAGATTATTACTATTATCATTATTATCATCATTATTATTATTATTATTATTATTATTATTTATTCATTATATTATTATTATTATTATTATTAATTATTCATTATTTTTATATATTATTATTATCACTCCTTATTCTTTACTGAATTATTAGTATATTGCCAAAAAATAATTTATCAACTGTAATAAGAACAATAATAATAATAATAATAAGTCATACAGTCATAATAAATTACTAATGTTATAATATTGTTATTAATAAGATTGTTGTTAGTGATTATTATTAGTATTATTTTTACTGGTAGTATAATTGTAAAAATGATTATGATAACAGTAATAATTTACAGTAATAACGATATTAATGAAATAATGATTATAAATAATGATATAGCACCGTGACTTTTGTTTATTATGATTGTTATTACTATTATATGAGTTGTTATCAGTATAGATGTAAAAATTATATATTATACGCAATAATTGCAATAATAATGAGTATTAATTGCAATAATGATGATAATATTGCAATAATGACGATAATGATGATGAAATGCGGACTTTAATGATGTAATGATGATGATAAACGATAATAATTGATGATAATCATGATAATAAGGGAGATAATAAGAGGGAATTGTGTCCATATATATAAAAAAAAAGGTAAAAGAAAAAAAATCAAAAAGTCGAAAATAAGCGGCAAAATCTAGCGAGAATATAGCCTTTTGGAGAGTACGACTCCAAAATGAAGGTTTTCCATTCATTGATTATTCTGGCAATTATTAGGGTAAATAATGATAAAATTACACAGAAACTCTATAATAGACAATAATGATGATAAAAAGTTGGGGAATAAGAGAATTTGGATAACAAATTTGATGATTAATTTAATATTATTACTATTATCATATATCATCAATTATTATTATTATTATATCATTATCATTATTATTATATTATTATTATTATTATATTATTATTATTACTTAATTATTAGTAGTATTGGCCAAAAAATATATTATAACGGTAATAATAACAATAATAATAATACACAAGCTAATAATTATAATAATACTAATTGGTACTAAATTGTTATAATATTATTATTGCTTGATTATCATTATTATTATTTTTCTTGTAGTAAAATTGTAAAAATAATTTATTATAACAGTAATTATTACATGTAATAACGATATTTAATTGAAAGACATGAATAAAATAATGATTATAGAAAACGGTATTATTGTATTATTATTGTATTACAGATTAAGAGTGACGTATGTTATTAGATATAGAAGTAAAATTAATATCGATAACGCAGATAATTGCATAATAATGATAATATGCAATAATGATGAAATTGCAATAATGATGCATAATGATGATGATAAGATTGATAATGATGATGATGATAACGCTAATAATGATGATGAATCAATGATAATAATGATGATGACTAACAGAATTGTGTTCCATATATACAAAAAAAGTAAAAGAAAAAAAATCCAAAAGTCGAAAAAGCGGCAAAATCTAGCGAAATATGCCTTTTGAGAGTGTGAGACTCCAAATGACGTTTTATCCCATTCATTGATGATGTCTGGCAATTATTAAGGGTAATATATGATAAAATTACCAGAATTCCTATTAATATGACAATAATGATGATAAAAGTGAGAATAAAGAGGAATTTGGATAACATTGATGATTATTAATATTCTTATATTATCATATTATCATCATTATTATCATTATTATTATATTAATTTATTATCTATTATATTATTATACATTATTATTATGTACTTTTAATTATTAGTATTATTGGCCAAAAAATATATATAACTGTAATACTAACAATAATAATAATAATAAGTACATAATTATATAGTACTAATTGTTATACTATTGTATGAATAGTTATTATTGTTATTATTATCATTAATTATTATTTTTACTGGTTAGTATAATTGTAAAAAAATATATTATTAAACAATAATAATTACAGTAATAAAAACGAGATTAAATTGAAATAATGATATAAAAATGATTATAGCAACGTTATTATTGCTATTATTATTAGTTATTACTATTAGTATTGTAGTTGATTAGATAGATGTAAAAATTATATATTATACTGCCAAGAAATTGAATAAATAATATAATAAATCGCAATAATGATGATTAATAATTGCAATAATGATGTAATGATGATGATAATGTAGATAATGATGATGATAAAACGATAATCATGATGATAATCAGATAATAATGAGATAATACGAGGATATGTGTTCCATATATATTAAAAAAAAAGGTAAAAGAAAAAAATCCCAAAAGTCGAAAAAGCGGCAAATTTAGCGAATATAACCTTTGAGAGTAGGACTCCACAAAATGGACGTTTTGTCCATTCATTTGATGTTCTGACAATTATTAGGGTAATAATGATAATAATTACCAGAAATTCTATTAATCATGACAAATAAATGATGATAAAGTGAGAATAAAGAGAATTTGGATAAACATTGATGATTATAATATTATTTACTATATCATATTATCATCATTACATTATCATTAGTATTATTATTATTATTATATTTATTATTATTATTTATTATTAGTTATTATTGTATTATTATTATTATTATTATTATCAGTATTATTATGACTTTATTAATTAGTATTATTGCCAAAAAAATATATTATAACTGTAAAATAAAAATAATAAATAATAATAAGTATAATTATAAATAATACAAATTGTTAATATTGTTATGTAATATTATTATTGTATGATTATCCGTTATTATTATTTTTTACTGGTAACAGTATAATTGTAAAAATTAATTATATAACAGGAATAATTACAGTAATAAACGATATCAATTGAAATAAGGATATAAAATAATTGATTATAGAAACGTATTTTGTTCATATTATTGTTATTAACTATTATTAGTGTAGTTTTATAGTATAGATGTAAAATTATATATTATAAATGCAATAATTGCAATAATAATGATAATAATGGCAAATTAATGAGATAAAGAATTTCATAATGATGATAATGATGATGATATGATGATATTAAATATACATAAAATCGATTCTTTCTTCTTTTAACGGTAGGTATGTCTGAGCGCCGTGGTCAGAGGCATGATACGGAATTGTAGTTTTTATGTTGTGAGCTCTTGGAGGAGTACTGGGTAGGTCCCTTTCCACGGAGAGTGCCCGCGTGTTACCTATTAGCGTAATCATTCTCTCTATTTTTATCCGGGCTTGGGACCAGCAATGACTTGGGTTTGGATTGGCCACCCGGGCTAGGTAGGCAATTGAGGTGACAGTTCCTTGCAAAGGGAACAATGCGCCGGCCGGTGGGACTCGAACCCTCGAAACTCAGATTGCCGTCGTGACAGTCTTGAGTCCGATGCTTCAAACCACTAGTTCCACGAGGCCTTGACGATATGGCTCCAATATATAAACATATATACTATATATATATATATATACATATAGATATGAGAGAGAGACGATATAGATAGTAGAGAGATGATTACAACACACACACACACACACACACACACACACAACACACACACACACAACACCCACCAGGCGATATGATAAGAGATATAGAGAGACTTAGTATAGATATATAAACACCCACACACCATGATACATATAGAGGGTATTTATGAATAGATGTTATACATATATATATATTTTAATATATATATAGAGAGTAGTATATATATATATATATATATATATAGTAGATATAATGATACACATACACACCCCACACAGCACACACACACACACACACACACACACCACACAATATATATATATATATATATATATAATTATATATATATAGTTATATATACATATATATTAATTTAACTTAATTATATAACCTATATGCATAGATTATAAATATATATAATATATATATTATAACTATGAATAATATATAAAGATAATATGTATATTAAATATATATAAATATATATTTCTATATAAATATATATATATATATATATATATATGTTCTGTGGTGTTACGTGTGTGTAGTTTAATGGTGTGTGTGTTGTGTGAGTAGATGCTGAAGGGACACTGGTCTTCCTCTCACGTACCGTACATGAGGGTGTAAACAGAAGTAGGTTAATGAAAAAACCGGAAACCGCAATCGATTTAGTAAACCAATGATGTAACCACAAGTGATTACGTAATCAATGGACCGTAAACCGGAATCATTAAATAGTTAAGGATGTTTAGCATGCACACCAGGACTACCTTACGTCGTTATGCCGCATCATCGCAGGAAAGTAGGCATTAATTTAAAGTGAGTATCCATAATCAATGAAATGATTAACTGACTCAATGATATCTAACAGGGTGTCCCTCACCTCCTCTCCATACAGGCGACTGGACAGAACGCCTCACCTTACGCATCACAACAGTTAATGACCGCGGAAGGGTTAAACGAACATACCGTAACAGAATCATTAGTTAATGACGTCTAACAAAACCACGAGGATCCCCGTCCGAATGTAATGAGGCAATTCATAATCCAAACCCAATGCCAGTGTCACAGTTGAACCACACCACCCTCTTTCCAGACCCTCCCACCCCCACCCCTAACTATCATCATGTTTAAACTTGCACGGGATGAGAAATTGACCCTGTTACAGGGGACGAATGATATCCCTCATAAAATTAATCATAACCAAAATGTCCCTCTAATGATGTACTAATACACACACCTAAAGGGTTTCCTCTCACCCTCCCCTACTCCTCTCCAAACCAACCATCCTTCATTCCTTACCGCCCCTTGCCCCACATGCTCCATACCCAATAGCAATAATAGTAAGAAAAGAAGCAAACAAACAAATCACAAGTCCTACTTAAGGAGATAAACGTCCTGCACTGAACGTGCGATGATCACCCCTCCTAAAGAATGCTGCAATCATAATCCAAACCCAATGCAGGTTTTCACAGATGCCCACCTCCATCATCACCCTTCCTCCACTCCACACCGCCCCCGCAATATTCATCATGTTAAAACTTGCACCTGATCGAGAAGTGACCCTGTTACGGACGACTATGTTCATCCCTCCTAATGAATCGTTAATCCATAAAATGTCAATCTAATGATGTCTAAATACACACACCTAAAGGTTCCTATCACCCTCCCCTCCTCTCTCCAAACCAACCCTCCTCCCTTCCTACCGACCTGCCCCAATTACTCCATACCCAAAGCAATAATAGTCAGAAAAAAAGAAGCAAACAAAACAAATCACAAAGTCCTTACTTAAAGGGATAATACAGTCCTGCACTAAGTGCGATGTGATCAACCCTCTAATGAATGATTTTTTTTGGGGGGGGGGCCCCCCAAAAAAAAAAACAAAAAAAAAAATTTTTTTTCTTTTTTTTTTTTTTTTTGTTTTTTTTTTTTTCATCATCCAACCAATGCCAGGTGTTCACTGTGACCCACCTACCCTCCTCACCCCATCCTCCCCTTCACCACCCCGCCACGCAAACATTCATCGTGTTTGAAATTGTACACCGGATCGAGAATTTGACCCTGTACAGACGAGTGACCACCCTCCTAATGAATGAAACTGTCATAATCAATAACCCGAACGCACTCCCCCGTCCCCCCCATCAGGCGGTACGACCAGGTCTGCTAATGAACCAACAATGATTATCATAATGATATTCGCCGTAACAGGGATAAGAATACATTAAACTGAAAGGATTATAAAACTCGATACAATATATACTTTTATTTTTCTATTTCCATCACACCACATATTTGCGCATCCCGTATATGGTGTAAGCGATGTGAAGGAGAAGAAACTCGTGCTTGCACACTTGTCTCTAATGTCAACACCACCTCCTCTCCTCTCCAAAGCATATTCTGTTTTTGTAAGAGAATATAGTCACGGTTCTATTCTGTTATGCGACGATTGCTCACGTATTGGTGAATGATGAGAATATATTGGATAGATCATCTTCCACCGTTGGCAGCTCTTGGATGGTTGATAGGCGCAACACGTGTCAGGACCATTATGTAGTGATAAAGTTAGAGCGTCTGGAAGATTAATTCTTTTGGTCTCGATCGTATCCTCCTCTTAAATGACAGTCTCGTCACCAGCGGATTACGGCTTAACCCGTTTCTTCCTTGCAGTGATATCTCCAGGTGGCGATGATTTATTATTTGTAGTGAGGTGGGTTGCTCCATTGAATATCCTTCTTTTCTCCTGGCGTATTGTCACTACTGTTCACTAACCAAACGGACTAAACAGGGCTTTAAATACCATTAAGCGCAATTTCCATGCTGGCCAAACTATTGAGATTTGGTTGGCGGACGGGAGGTAGGAGTGCATCGGGGTAGGAGCGGTAGGGGCATCATCTTTTAACATTTTATACTAGCCGGTCTACATCCAGAGACATCTTCATAATAAAAATAGAGTTTAGTGAAAATGATCATGAAATTCTTGTACTTTTATAGACTCTCAAGCTTACACAAACACACGTCCTAAGAGGCGATAACACAAATAACAGGCTTAAATTTTACTCTGTATAATGAACTGTGTTTAACACTATTTCATATGTTTGACACCTTTCATGCTTATAAAACTAAAGGTTAATTACTTAATAGATTGAAGTCGCTGGTTTATTCTATTTACAGAGCATTAATAGGGTTTTACGGTATCTACACAAGGTCAAAAGATGGGTTTCCCCCTCGTATTTTACGCCGGAAACACCTTAAACAACCACTCTTTCTTGTCTAGAGTATGATAAATAATCGCCAAAGATTAGAAACAGATCTTTATTTTTTACAAAATGCATAATATAAACAAAGGGCAGGAACCTAATAAGAATAATTCAAAAGAAATTAATTAATTCGCCACAGCAACGACTGATAAGCCTGCCGACCTCTCTCATATTTAACGTGTACTACTAGCCGTTCGTACATCCAAAGGACATCTTCATAAGAAAAATATAGTAGTTGAAAAGGATCATGAAAATTCTTGTGTACTTTATAGACTCTCAAGCTTACACAAACAGTACGCCCCTAAGAGGCGATAACACAAAGAAAAGGCTTAAATTCTGTGTAAATGTAAAAATACGGATAACAATATTTCATTACCTTTGCATGTTTCATACTTATAAAACTAAAAGGTTAAATTACCTAATAGATGAATTATATGGTTTTATCTATTAGAGGCATAATAGGGTTTTCAAGGTATCTACACCAGGTCAAAGACGGGTTTCCCCATCATATTTCTGCCTGAACACCTAATATCTACCAACTGGCATCACTACTAGCCCATAGTATAAACTATTGTTTGACTTGTAACTGACTTGATAAGATTACCGTGTACAGACGCGTGAATCACCCCTCATAACCAATAACAACAATACCGCACAAGGGAAAGGAACCCAACCCACAGGACGGATAGACAGTCAGGCCAGTAAATGACCAAATTCAAGCGTTGGACCGAAGAACAGGTGATCCTTCCTCTCCCTTCTACCGCCCCTGTCACACATTTCCTCATAATCCATTACAAACCAATAATAGTAAGAAAAAGAAGCAACAAACACAATACCAGTCACAAGTCCTTCGTACTGAGATATACAGCTCTGCACTGGAAAGTGTTACAGGGAGTGATCACAACCTATAGCTAATGAGCATGGCACGATCAATATGATAAGGCCTGGATGTCAGTTGTCGCAGACGACACCCACCTACATTCATTCACTCCCAACTCCCCCTCCCCCATATGCCTTTGTGCACTCACAATAACTTTATATTATGACTCAAGCTTACACAAACACATGTCCTAAGAGGCGATAACACAACTATAGGCTTAAAAGTTTCTTGTGTAAATGTAAATGCGATAAACAATATTTCATACTGTGCACCTTTCATACTTATAAAAACTAACAGATTAATTACATAATAGACTGAAAGACGCGGTCGAGTCTATTTAGAGTAGCCGAATAGTGTTCAAGGATACACAGGTCAAAGGACAGGTTTCCCCTCATATACGCACTGAAACACTAATTATCTACAAACTAGCATCACCACCTGTCCTACGTGTGGACTCAGTTATGTTTGCTAATTAACCTCAAAGGGACAATGCGGTATATTTCTAAATTTTCCTGCCGCATTTCTTGATGTTTTACAATCTACAATGCAACTTAGAATATATTAGTTTTCCCTTAAGACCCATATGTGATAATTATTGTTTGATCTTGGAACTGAACTCGACAAATACCTGTACAAGGCGAGTGACACCCTATAAAAACCAAAACAAATAACCGCACAAGGGAAAATCCAACGCAGGACGGATAAGAACTCAGGCCAGGGTAAGACCAAATTCAAGGCTGTTGACCCGACAACAGGGATCCTTCCTTCCCTTCTACCGCCCCTGTCACACATTACTCCATACCCCATTACAAACCAATAATAGTAAGAAACAGAAGCAAAACAAACAAATCCACCAGTCACAAGTCCTTGTTAAGGAGATAATAAGCTCTCACTGAAGTTGTACAGGTGATTGATCACACCTATAGTAATGAGCGTGACACGTCAATATGATAGCCCGAGTCAGTTGTCGCTGACGACCCCACCTCCATCATCACTCCAAACTCCCCCCCTCCCCCCATATGCCTTTGTGCAACTCAATAAGCTTGTGACTAGACTCTCAAGCGTACACCAAACAAGGCCTAAGAGGCGATAACACAAATAACAGGCCTTAAAGTTTCTGTGTAAATGTAAATCGATACCATATTTCATCACTGTGCACCTTCATACTTATAAAACAAAAGGTTACATTACCTAATAGATTGAAATGACGCTGGTTTATTCGATTTAGAGATATTAAATAGGGTTTTCAAAGTTATCTACACCAGCGGCAATAAAACAGTAGAAAAGAAGAGCAAAAAACAAACAGTCACAAGTCCTGCTTAAGTAGAAATACAGCCTCACGAATGTTAAGGTGAGTGGATCACACCTATAGCTAAGGAGCGTGACACGATCAATATGATAGCCCGATGCCAGGTGTCACTGATGACCCCACCTCCATCATCATCCCTCCATTTAGAGAGCATTAATAGGGTTTTCAGGGTATCTGCGCCAGGGCAAAGGTGGGTTTCCCCTTCATATTTCATGCTCGAACACCTGATTATCTAACCAACTAGCGTCGCCACATGTCCACGTGTTGACTCAGTTATATTTGCTAATTAAACCTCAGGGGGACAATGCACGTTTAGTGTTTCTTAAAATGGTCCTGCCTCATTTCGCGATGTTTTACAACTACAATGCAACTTAGGCAATATATTTAGTTTTCCCTTAAGGCCATATGTATAAAACTATATACAGACGAGCGTATCCTTTATAAGAGGTCGCATGAACAATACATCCTCGGTTTTATGATTGATATCAGAAAAGACGAATCAAACAGTAGGTGACTAGCTTTTCAGCAATTTACTCCCCTCCTCGAAATTCTCTATAGTACTGGCGGGAAGGAGCATTCAGATTCTGATAGAAGCTTATAAATACTAACGACCGCATTGAAGTATTACCTGTATATTTTATCAAAATTATTCTCTAAATGACAAATACATTGCTTACCTATAGAATCAATTGTGTATATACTATTTTTTGTATAAAATTAACCATATTACTGCTTAATAAGGTGGAAATAAATAAAATACCTAAAACTGTTAACATGCTTGTCCTCAGAAATATGTTCATTGATAATTAAATTATATGCCGCGCACTACGCCAAAGGGGGGGGGACCATATCGGCGATTGCCATGTTGTGGCTAAAAAAAACAAAAATGGACTGAAAATATCTAAGATCTATCAGGAAATAAACTCTCCCTTACATGTAAACATAAATAAATAATATAAATTTATATGAAAAATCAAACATAAATATTGTGCTCTTAAAAGTATAACAGTATAAAATTATCTTTTGTTTAAAAATATTAGTTACTTTCGGAAAAACTTTCTTTTGCTCTCATGTTATAAAGTTTTTATATTGGTTCGTGTATTGGACAAAAGCCACAGACAAATTAGCCTAAAGCAGGGATTTTTGACCATGGGTATGTGCTTCGACATCGATGTTTTTGATTAAAACACGATATAACCCTTTTTATATATAAAGACTAAAGGTATCAACTTATTTGCCTGAGACATTATTATTTACTAAATCTTGTATTGTATCTTTCAACAGCTAAAAAACTACCTATGTCCATCGTACCCCCCCCCCCCCCCTACGTCGGTTAACCTATTCAGAGCACGATATATTAATGTAAAAACTGACGCGTATAGACAGGGAAATGTAACCCGACTACTCCGCCACGATCCTGCTACTGCACAGCCCGGCAAGTAAACACGCGCACGCGGCGGGGAGGCGGTGGACCGGCGGTGGCTTTTTGCGACAGAGGCGTCCGTGGTTTGCCAAAGGAGACAGCGATGGTTTTGCGTCGGAGGTGGCGACAGTTTTGCAGCGGGAAGAGAACGTATCAATGAACTCGATTGTTTTACTTTTTTTTTTTGCACGGGAAAGATCTGCTATTGTTACTGGGCCTATTATCATACTCTAAATATATTACCGACGAAGGAGGATGTGATGGAATAGGTGGTGTAATCTGTTGTTGGTTACAGACACGAGACTTTAGTGGTAAATGTAAATTTTCAGACAGGCTCAGTTCTTTTTGTATATAAAAATATTATATATTATATTATATATAATACTTAAAACGTGTGCAAGCAAGGTATATTGGTATAATTTAGTGGAAATCTGCATTGTAACAAAAGGAAATTTGAGAAATTTCAGGTCATATAATGACAGATACGTTTGAGTATATTTCTTAAAACCTCACTGAATGTTCATGCAAAGTGGCGACGCCTCTTTCGCGTGTTTTACTTTTCCACCGTCACTACTGCCACAAAAACCACGACCGCGGAAAAACATCGCCGGGTCGCCGCCTTCCGCCACGCCCCCGCAAAAACCGTCGCCGCGACTGTGCGCGTTTACTTGCCCGGGCGTGCAGTAGCGTTGGCGAAGAACGCGTTATATATATATTATATATATATATATATATATATATATATATCTATATTATATATAATCTATATATATTTATAACATATAACACATATATATTGGCTGAGAATGAGCAGAGAGAGATTGAAAAAGAGAGGAGGAAAGGAGAGAAAATAAAGAGAGATAAAGATAGATAGGATAGAGAGAGTGAGAGGGATATTACAGAGTTGAGAGTAGATAGGCGTGAGAGTAGCTAGAGGAGTGAGTGAGTGAGAGAGAGGAAAGAGAGAGAAAGAGATAGATAGATTAGGACTGAGAGCAGTGAGAGTAGTAGAGTGATTGATGAGAGAGAGAGAGACGATGAGATGAGGAGACGAGAGGGAGAAAGAAAGAGGAAGGGAGTGGTTAGAATGAGAGTGAGAGAGAGAGAGAGAGAGAGCAAGAAAGAGAAAGAGAGAGAGAGGGAGAGAGAGAGAGAGAGGGAGATAGATAGATAGAGAGAGAGAGAAAGAGAGAAAGTAAGAGAGAGAGAAAGTGAGAGAGGGAAAGGGAGAGAGAAGGAGAGAGTTGACTGACGAGCTAGAGAGAGGAAGGAGAGTGAGATTAAAGAGTAAGAGTGACAGAGAGTGCGAGTGGCTAGAGTGAGAGTAAGAGTGAAAGAGAGAAAGAGAGAGGGAGAGGATGAGAGAGAGAGAGAATGAAAGAGATAGAAAGAGTGGGAGGACAGATGAAAGAAGTGAGAGAGGAGATGAGAGCCAGAGAAGAGAATGAAAGTGAAAGGACTGTAGAGAGATAGAAAGAGTGAGAGACGGAGTTAAAGAGTGAGAGAGAAAAGGGAGGGGACATGGAGGTAGACAGAGCAAAAGAGAAACGAACACTGATAGACTACATAAATGCTTGAAAATAAGTGAAAGAAATGCACGGGGTAAAGCAGAAATATGATGATCTGACAGAAATGCATGACGTATGATGATGTATGATGATGATGATGAAACGTCTCACACTAATTAAGGGACAATATTAGATAACTAGAAAATTAGATTGATATTCGTTATTGCACATTTGCATCACTGATAAATGTAGAAAATGATATATGTAATAAAACTTTCTGGACTATAACAATAAGATAACTGAGATTGTCTGATGATAATGATAATTACAGCGGAGTAACAATAATAATCTATGCGCAATTACCAAAAAAAACAAAATGGGCCGCTCTCGGGATGTTTCGTCAACTTGCTTTCACACACGTCGATCTTATTTTTTTTCTTATGGTTATTATTAATTTCACCTGAAATGGACAAGACATCGCCGATTTATTGACAACGAGTCTCCGGAAGATAGAGGAACTAATGTCACGTCCTGAGGATGAACAGATGATCTGAAAGTGGTTTAGAGCGAGATAAGATGACAGCGTGACTTGCATGTATTGCTGCTTTACTTTCTCATTATGATTATCGTTGCTGCCTTCATTATTATTTGCCTTCATCCTCATTATCATTATCATCACTATTATCTAACATCATCAAAATTATTCACAATCATCAGCATTATATCCAAAACATCATTATTCATCATCATCATTATCATTATTTTCATTATTATCTCATCACAACTCAGAGAGAGACGAGAGAACGAGAGCACGAGAGAGATGAGAAGAGAGAGATGGAGAGAGAGAGAGAGAGAGAGGAGAGAGAGAGAAGAGAAAGAGAGAGAGTTAGAGAGAGAGAGAGAGAGGACAGAGAGAGAGAGAGAGAGTTAGAATGAGAGAGAGAGAGAGAAGGTTAAGGAGTTAATATAAGAGAGAGAGGAGAGTTAAGAAAAAGTGGAGAAAGAGGGAGAGGGAAAGATGGAGGGGGAGGGAAGGAGGGAAAAAGAGAGAGAGAGAGAGAGAGAAATCGCAACAGACAAGCAGCAACGTTGCCCCGAGTTGCAGAGCGAGCGGCGCCAGGTCCGGCCGGCGGCGCAGACAGCGTGGCGCCAGGGAAGCATTGCGATGTCAGAGACCCGCAAAGTATCTCGCCAATTATTTCAGATCCTTTGAGCAGAAGATTTATAGCCTTTTTTGACGAAATGCTTTCATAGTAATGGTGATGGATGATGCTATGTAAGTGACAATGGTGATGAGATGGTGTGTAAGTGACAATGTTGATGATGGATGTGATTAGGTGATGATGAAATAGCGGTAGTGATGATTATGATGGTGAATGATGATAGTGTGTAGGCGACATGATGATGATCCATGGTGATGATGCTGATGATGAATAGAGTGATAGTGATGAGTATGATGGGTGATGATGTGGTGTGTAAGTGGACAATGATGATGATTATGGTGAGGACCATGAATAGAGCGTATAGTGATTATCGTGATGATGATGAATAGAGTGAGTGATGATTATGATGGTGATGATGATGGTGTGTAAGCTGACAATGATGTATGTTATGGTAATTACACAAATACATATATATATACATGTATATATATATATATATATAGTATATATTTTTGGGGTTTGTGTGGGGGTGTGTGTGTGTGTGTGTGTGTTGTGTGTATACATAATAAATATATGTATTTATACCCCATTATATCTATTTTAATACATACATACTTATATATATATAAATCTAACTTATATTTATATATATATTATTTGTATATATATAAAATATCAATATATAAAATAAAATATTATATATTATATATATTTTATATATATATATATATATATTGTGTGGGGTGTGTGTGTGTGTGTGTGTGTGTGTATGTGTGTGTTCGTGTGTGTGTGAATATATATATATACATATATATTTATATTATATACATATATATTTTTATAATAAAATATACCTTTATATAATAATAATATTATATATATATATTATATATATATATTTTATATTTTATATATATATATATATAATTATGTATGTTTTAATTACCCATGTATCATATTCCTCATGTTTATCAATAAGCCACGCTAAATATTACCAGATATAGTAATATTTTCTAGAGTACTCTCAATAATTTTTGACATTCACAATATTTAACGTAATATGCAACAACTGTTATTAATATTCATGAAACTAAATATTATGTGCATTAAAACCACCCACCATAAACGTAGTTACACGAACGCAAACAACAACAACAGAGGGGGACAGATGGGGAAAATTTTTGAAAATTTCGCGCTAGGGAAGAATAAAAACGTGATCCTTGTGCCGCGAAATGTTGGATGGTAACAACTCAACCCTTGTTTCCGCAAAATTTTGGAAATTTCAGGTAATGAGTACCCGAAAGAATTATCAATTAAGTTTGCCCGTGCTGTCGGAAATTTCTTTCTTTTCCTGCAATAACCGAAACATGTCAAGAATTATTTATTTTACTTTTTTTCCCAATTCCAACGTGTTTTTTTCTAGCAGAAAAAGATATTTGAAATCTATCCGGAATTGTATAGAGATCTCCCGCATTTTGCATCAAACTTTTCTGCAAAACATATTCGTGGCAGGGGCCCTTTTTAATTTGAGCTGTTGTTATCGAAGACAATTGCAGACTTCTACAACATGAAATAAATTACCTTAAATGCAAGGTATTTTTAGTCCCAGCTCACACCCACCATTCCATACACCCATATTTTCTGTCATTATTTGAAGATTTTTGTGTATGTGAAGCATGTGGAATACTCTAGAGGTGTCGACAAAAACCACGGGCTTTCCTTTTCTTGATTTTTGTTTTCATTTAGTTACAGAGGTATACTTCTCAAATGTTTTTGTTGATTAAATAAAAATAAAAGATTTCTCATAAACTAGTTTTATATATATATATATATATATATATATATATATATATTATATATTTTATTTTTATATTATATATATTATACAAATTTTGTGCGTGTGTGTGTGTGTGTGTGTGTGGGTGGTAATGTTTTTTGTATATATATATATAATATATACATATATCTATATATTTTTTAAAATACAATATTATTTTGTGTTTTGTACATATATTTTGTGTGTGTTGTATATTTTAATTTCATATTTATTTAAAATAATATATTTTATATATATAATATATATAAAAATATTTTATTTTTTTTGTGTGTGTGTGTGTGTGTGTTGTTTTGTGTGTGTGTGTGTTTTGTGTGTATCTGTGTAAATATATATATATATATATATATATAATATTAATTTTATATATAATATATATATATTTTTATATATATGTGTGTGTGTGTGTGTGTGTGTGTTTTGGGTGTGTGTGTTTGTGTGTGTTTTTCTTTACTAATATAAAATATATTTATACACCACACACAAACACACTATTATAAATATAATATTATTATATATAAATATATTTTAAAATATTTTATAATATATATATAATAAAATTATATATTTACAAAACCCACACACCCCAAACATAACACACACACACACACACACACAAAACACACACACACAAACACCACACACAACCCACACAAACACACACCAAAAAAAAAAACCCCACAAACACACACACCCCACACACACACAAAATACTTTTAAAATTTATATAATTAATAAAATAAAATAATAAATATAAAAAAAATTTTTACAAAAAAAATATAATATTAAATTTTATAAAATAAAAATTTTGGGGACACAAAAAACACCCCACAAACACCACACAACCCCACACACACACACACACACACAAACACACAAAACGCACACACACACCACACAACCAACACCCACACACACACACCCCACACACACACACAAAATTAAATAAATATATATATTATAATAATATAATAAATAAAGGTATATATTAAAATAATATTAAAATTATATATTTTTATATCCATACAACATACATCCAATAATAATATGTTTAAAATTTAAAAAATTTTAATATATATTTATATAATATTATATATATTTTGGTTTTTAAAAAATTTAATATATTATATATATTAATTATATTTTAATATTTTATATAAAAAAAATACATACATACATACTTTAAAACCCCCACACACACACACACCACACCACAAAAAAAACACACAAAATTATATATATATATAAAATATTATTATATATATATAAAATAAAATAGATATAAGTATACATCCTTTATTTAAAATTATATTTACAAAACACACACACACAACACCCCACACACACACACACACACCCCCCCCAAAACCACACACACACACACAAACCCCCGCACCCACACACACACACACAAACACTAAACACCCACACAACACATTATATATTTTATAAAATAATTATTAATTATATATATATATATATTTTATATACATTTTAATATAATTATATAGTATATATTTTATATATAATATATATATATATATATATATATTTTTAAACACCAACCCACAACCACACAAAAAACCCCACACACCAAACACACACACACACACACACACACACACAAAAAACACACACACAACAAAAACACACACACCACACACCAACCCCAAAAAAAAAAATTTTAAAAAATAAAATTATTTTTAAATATATATATATCTAAAAATATAAAAATATTTATATACAACACAACACCCCACACCCCACACACACACACAATATATATAATAATATTTTATATATATATATTTTAATATATATAAATATGTAAATATAAAATATATATATAATATAAAAAAACCAAATACACCACAAACACAAATATATACTAAAATATATATTATATATATTATATATATAATATAATATATTATTAATATATATATTTTATGTACATAAAATATAATAATTATAATATATATATATAATATTTATTGGGTTATAAAAAATATTTATTTTAACATATATATTTACACACACACAAAAAGGTTTTCTGGTGTGTGGGGTGCGTGTTTTTTGTATGTATGCATATATTTTATATATATTTATAAAATTATTTTATATATATATATTATATATATATTATAAAATATATAATATACATATATATATAATATTTTAAAATATATAATATATTATAATATATAATTTTTATGCTAATATAAATATATATATGAAATTTTATATACAATATTTTTAATATATATTATTATATATATAATATAAAAATATATATATAAATATATATATATATTTTCCCACACCCCCAAAAACAAAAAACCACGGGGTGGGGTGTATGTTTTTAAAATAAAATACATATGTATATCTAAAATTTATATATTTTCAAATCTATCTATCTATCTATCATCATCATCCATCTTATATAATAAAGTTTATATATAATATATAATATTATTTTATATATATATAGGGAAATTGTGTGTAGATAATATTATATATAAAATATGATATATATATATAAAATATATTTACATTATATAACTTTTAAATATAAAAAAAATATAATATATATTATATAAAATTGTATATTTTAATTATATATATAAAAATCATAATATATAATTTTAAAATATATATTAAAATTTTATATATATATATATATTTTTATGTATATATATTTTAAAATTATATATTAATATATATTTTTAAATATAATTATAATTCTTCATATTATTACACGTATATTTTTTATAAAATATTTTATAAATTATATATATATATAAAATATATATATCTTATAGTTTATTATTATTTATATTTTTTTATGTGTGTGTGTGTTTTTGTGTGTGTGTTTGTGGGGGTGTGGGTGTGTGGTATCCCATATTATATATTTAATATATACTTTCCCAATATAAAAGGAAATATATACATTAAAAAGTATATAATATTAAAATATATATATATATATATAATATAAAATTTTAAAATTATAACATATTAGGGATATAATTATATATATATATATATAAAATTTTAAAATACCCCTATATATAAATCCCCCTAAATATATTCTTTTTTTTTTTAACGGAAAGGTTATGTCTAGCCCGCCGGGGGCCCGAGCAGAACAAATTGAAATTTTTTATGTTGTGATCCCTCTTGGAGTGAGTACGGGGGGGGGTCCCCTTTCCACGGAGATTTGGGGTTTTTTTAAATATTGGGTAATCATTCTCTCTTTTTTTATCCGGGGGGGGACCGGGCAATGATTGGGGGCGGATTGGCCACCCAGTGGCTAGGTAGGCAATTGGGGTTTAAGTTTTTCCCCAAGGGAAAAATGCGTGGCCGGTAACTCAAACCCTCGAACTCAGATTGCCGTCGGGCCCTCTTGATTTCCGTCTCAAACCCCTCGTCCACCGAGGTTTTTGAGTCTTTGGGTTTCCCAATATATAAACATATATATATAAAAATATAAAATATAT
This sequence comes from Penaeus monodon, assembly GCF_015228065.2. NCBI lineage: Eukaryota > Metazoa > Arthropoda > Malacostraca > Decapoda > Penaeidae > Penaeus > Penaeus monodon. The sequence goes on from NW_023664703.1 coordinate 25,980, forward strand.
AAAATTTTATATATATATTTTATCACAAACACACACACACACACACACACACACACACAACACACCCACACACATATATAAAAATTATATAATAATATATATATAAATATATATATATATATATTATATTCACCCCAACACACATCACATAAAAAAAAAGGGGTTATTTATTTTATAAGGTACAATATATATAAATATTATTAAAATATATATTATAGATATAATATTAATATTATTATATATATATATGAAAACACAACACACCCACAACCCCCCCCACACACCCCACACACACCACACACACACACACCACTATATAAAATTATATTATATATATATATATATATTATAGATATATATATATAAAATATATTTATTTTTTTACTTATTATATACCTTAGGCATAATAATAAATATATAAAATTATATATACATAGGAAAAAATATAAATATATAGTATATTAAAAAAAATAATATATATAAAATATAAAAAAAATTTTAATATATATTTTTTTTTTTATTTTATTATACCCTATATCATTATAATAAATATATTATTATAAATATGAATATATAAAATAGATATGTATATAAAAATATTAAAAAAATTTAGATTTTAAAAATTTAAAATACATAAAATTTTATTTTAAATATATTATATATAATATATTTTAATAATAATTATTTTTTTTTATAAAATAATATATATATATATTTATATAAATTATTATAAAAATATATATTTTTATAATTTTTATATTTTTAAATTATATAACTTTTTAAAATTAATTTTTATTATGTCTGTGTGTTTTTTACGTGTGGTATGTGTATTTTGTGTGGGGGGGGTGGGGAATGCAAAGGGGACACTGGTCCTTTCTAACGTACGTAATGGGGTGAAAACAGGAAGTGGGTTTAATTTGAAAACCGGAAACCGAAATCAAATTTACGAAACCAAATGCCCGAAACCGCAAGTGATTAACTAATCAAGACCGAAACCGGGAAAATAAATTAATCAAAATTTAATGTTTTTAGCATGCACACCGGGCTCCCTTTAAACGGTCGTTCTTGGCCCCACATAGAGAAAGTGGGCATAATTAAAGTGATTATCATAATCGGGGGAAAAATGTTTAACTGACTTAATGATATCAAACAGGGGGGCCCCTCCCCTCCTCCCAATACAGACGACGGGGACAAAAACGCCTCCCTTACCCCATCACAACAGGTTAATGACCGGGGGAAAAAGTGGATTAACGCAATCAATACCTTTAACTAAAATCTTTAATTTAATGACGCCCTAACACACCCGAGTGTCCCCCCTCCTAATGAATGGGGCAATCAAAACCCCAACCCCAAATGCCGGGGTGCCCACATTTTAAACCCACCCCCCCACCCTTTTCCCCTACCCTCCCCCCCCCCAACCCCTAAATTTTCACCCATTTTTAAATTTTGCACCTGGATTGAGAATTGCCCCGTTACAGACGAATCCCCCTCCCTCCTAATTAATATAACCTTTTTGGGTTTCCCCCCAAAAAGGGTTCCCTAAATCCCCCCCTTTAAAAATCCCCCCTTCCAACCCCCCTCCCCCCTTCCCCCAAAACCCCAAACCTCATTTCCCTTCCCCGCCCCTTTTGGAAAACATTCCTCCTAACCCAAACCCCCCCAATTTAATGTAAAAAAAAACCCAACAAACCCAAACCCCCACAATTCCCTTAAGGAATTTTAATCAGTTTTTTGCCCCGGGAAGGGCCCCGATAAAATTTCACCCCTCCTAAAATATAATCCAAAAAGCACCCAATTGGTTCAAAATGGGCCCCCCCCCCCCCCAAAAATCCCCTTCCTCACCCCCCCCCGCCCCCCCGCAATAATAAAAAAAAAAGGAAAACCAAATCAAAGCCTTTTAAAAAGAATTTCACCTCAATTAATCATTTTAAAATTTCCAAATAAGAGCCTAATAACCAAAACCCAAAGGGGTCCTTACCCCCCTCCCTCCCCAAACCCCCCCTTTTCCCCCTCCGCCCTCCCCCACCCAAATACCCAAACCCCTTAGAAAAAAAGGCCCCCCCCCCAACCCCCCCCTATTTAAAAAACCCTCCTCCCCTTTTGGTCCCCGGGGATGTCCCCCCTTTTTCCTAATGGGGGGGGAGGGGGAACCCCAAAATCCCCCGCCCCCTTTCCACGATAACCCCCTTTCCCCACACCCCCCCTTTTCCCCCCCCAACCCCGCCCCACGCAATATTCTCGTGTTTGAATTTTGTACCCGGATCGAGAATTGACCCTGTTAACAGACGAGTGACCACCCCCCTAATGAATAAACTGTCATAATCAAAAACCCTAACGCCCCCCCCCCGTCCCCCCCATCAGGTTGGGTTTTACACAACGGGTTTCTGCTAATGCCCCCAATGTTTATCATAATGATATTCGCCGTAACAGGGAAAAGAAAAAATTTAAAACAAAAAGGGAAATTAAAAAAACTCGTACAATATATACTTTTATTTTTCTTTTTCCCATCACACCCCTTTTTTTGCGTAAAATCCCGTATAGGGGTGTAAGCGTGTGGAAGGAGAAAAAACCGTGTTGCACAATTGTCTCTAATGTCAACACCACCCCCCCTTCCTCCCCAAAACATATTCTTTTTTTTGCTAAGAGAATATATCAGGTTTTTTATTCTGTTTGCTAACGATTTCTCACTATTGGTGAATGATGAGAATATATTGGATTTGATCATCTTCACCGGGGGCAGCTCTTTGGGTGTTTGATAGGGGACGTGCAGGACCCTCTTTTAGTTAAAAAGTTAGAGCTGTTGGGGAAAATAATTTTTTTGGGGCTCGATCGTATCCTCCTCTTAAATGACAGTCTGGCCCAGCGGATTTTTCGGCTTAAAACCCCTTTCCCTTTATTGCAGTGGGAAAACTCCCCGGGGGCGATGATTTTTTATTTGTAGGTTTAGAGGGTTTCTCCATTGAAAATCTTCTTTTTTTCCGGGGTATTGGGCACTCACGTTTACTTTACCCCAAAAACTAAAAAGGGCTTTAAAACCATTAGCGGAAAAATTTCCATGCTGGCAAATATTGATATTTTTGGCCGGAGGGGGTAGGCGGGTGGGAGCGGTAGGGGCCCCATCTTTTTAATGTTATACTACCGGGCTTTCATCCCAGAGACATCTTCATAAAAAAAAAATATAGTTTTTTTGAAAAAAATCATGAAATTCTTGACCCTTTTTTAGAATCTCAAACTTACACAAAACACGTCCCAAGAGGCGATAAACAAAAAAAACAGGGTTAAATTTTTTTTGTAAATGTAACTGGGATTACCAAATATTTTAAAATGTTTGCACCTTTCCCGCTTATAAAACTAAAAAGGGTTTAAATTTTTAAAAGAAATTTAAAAGTCGCTGGTTTTTTTTCTATTTTCAGAGCATTAATAGGGTTTTTTAAGGTATCTACCAAGGTTTAAAGACCGGGGTTTTCCCCCTTTGTAATTTTTCCCCCGAACCTAAAAAACCACCCCTTCTTGCTTTAGAGGTAAAATGGGAAAAAATCGCAAAAAAATTATAACCCGTATCTTTTTTTTTTTACAAAAGGGATAATATAACAAAGGGGCAGACCTAATAAGAAAAATTCAAAAAAAACTTAATTTCCATAAGCGGGTAAGCCCCGCGACCCCCCTCTCATATTTTAAAGTGTTATATTCCGTTCGTAAAATCCCCAAGACCTCTTCATAAAAAAAAATATAGTTAGTTGAAAAGGATCATAAAAATTTTTGTTGTACTTTTTTGTGACTCTCAAACTTACACAAACATACGCCCTAAGAGGCGTAACACAAATAACAGGGTTAAATTTTTTGTGTAAATGGTAAAAGGATAACCCCAAAATTTCATACCTTTTCATGTTTCATACTTATAAAACTAAAAGGGTTATTAAACCCAATGATTTTAAAATTTTGCTGGTTTTATTTTTTATTTTGAGAGCATTTAAAAGGGTTTTTTAAGGGATCTCACCAGGTCAAAGACGGGTTTCCCCCCCCTTTTAAAGGCCGAACACCTAATTTAAATTTCCAACTGGCACACTACTTTCCCATAATTTTTCTAGGGTTTTTAAATTGTTTAAATGACTTATAAAAGACCGTGTTACAGACGAGTGATCACCCCTCAAACCAAAACAAATAAAACCCCACAAGGGAAAGAACCCAACCACAGGACGGAAAAGAAGTAAAGGCCCCCGGGAATGACCAAATTTTTAAAGGGGTTGACCGAGACACAGGTGGTCCCTTCCCTTCCCACCCCCCCTGTCCCCACTTCCTCCCCTACCCCCCTTACAAAAACCAAAAATAGTTTAAAAAAAAAGAAACAAACAAAAAAAATCACCAGCAAAGTCCTGCTTTTAAAGGGGATAATACAGCTCTGCACTGAAGTGGTTTTTCAGGTGAGGGGAAACACACCAAGCTTAAAGGGGCATGCACGATCCAAAATGATAGCCCGATGTCAGTTTTTTTTCGCTTGAAGCCCCCCCCTCCATCACCTCCCAACTCCCCCCTCCCCCATATGCCTTTTTGCCTCCCAAAAAGCTTTATTAGGGTCAAGCTTAACAAACACAGTCCCCAAGAAGGGGATAACACAAATAAAGGCTTTTAAAATTTTTTGGGTAAAGTAAATGCGAAAAACCAATATTTCATACTTTGGCCCCCTTTTCTATAAAACTAAAAGATTAATTTCCAATAAATTTAAAAGAAAGCGGGGGCTGATTTATTTAGAAAAGCCTTTAATAGTGTTTTTAGGTATCTAACCCGGTTTAAAGGGCGGGTTTTTCCCCCCATTTTTACGCCTGAACACCCAAATTAACTACCAACTAGCATCACCACCTGTCCTCCCTGGGTTTACTAGTTTTTTTGTTTTGCTAATTACCTCAAGGGGGAAAGCGGTATATTTCCTAAAAGGGTTTCCCGCCGCATTTTTGATGTTTTACAATCTTTCAATGCCAAATTTTGGAAATATATTTTTGTTTTCCCTTTAAAACCATTTTGTAAAAAAAATTTTGGTTTTTCTGTAACTGACTCGACAAAAAGGGCCGTGTTACAGGCGAGTGATCACCCCCATAACCAATAACAAATAACCGCACAAGGGAAAGAAACCAACCGCAGGACGGATTTGAACTCAGGCCGGTAAAAGACCAAATTCAAAAGGGGTTGACCCCCCCAAAAGGTTTATCCTTCCTTTCCCCTTTCCCAAAAAAAAACCCCCCCCTGTCACCCCTTCCCCCATACCCCATTTCAAACCCCTAATAGTAAGGAAAAAAAAAGCAAACAAAAAATCACCAGTCACAAGTCCCGCTTAAGGAAAATAAAAAGCTTGCACTGAAGTGTTACAGGTGAATTTATTTTCCCCCTTAGCTTTAAAGAGCTGACACATCAAATGATACCCGATGTCCGTTTTCGTGACGGGCCCCACCTCCATCATTTACTCCCAAAATCCCCCTCCCCCCTAGCCTTTGTGCAATCAATAACCTTTTTTTTATGCTCTCAAGCTTACACAAAACCCCGGGCCCAAAAGGCGATAAAACAAATACCCGGCTTTTAAAATTTTTTGTGTAAAGTAAATGGGGAAAAACCAATTTTTCATAAATTTTCACCTTTTATACTTTTAAAAATAAAAGGTTTTAAATTTCCTAATAGATTGAAATGACGCTGGTTTTATTTTATTTAGAGATCAAATTTAAAAGGGTTTTTAAGGTTCTTTCACCCGGGCAATAAAGTAAAAAAAAAGAAAAAAAGCAAAAAAACAGTCACAAAATCCTGCTTAAGGAATAAAACAGCCCTTTTACTAAAGGGTTTCAGGTGAGTGATTTACCCTTAGCCCAATGAGCGTGCACGATCAATATGATAGCCCCCCCATCCAGGGGTCCCCCTGAGGGCCCCCACCTCCATCATCATTTCCCCCCCCCCCCCCCTCCCCCCCCTCCCCCCCCAATTTTCATGGTTTTGGGAAATTGTTTCCTTTGATCGATAATTTACCAGTTTCAGACGAGGGACCACCTTTTTCCTAATGTGAAAACCCTTTTTAATCAAAACAAATAACCCTCGGGGAAGGACCCCAAAAGATTGAAAGCTTGGGGAAACCCCCTCTCATTTTTTAATATGTTATTTCTAGTCGTTCTTTCATCCCAAAAGGGAAACTTCCTAAAAAAAATATAGTTCATTGAAAAGGGTCATGAATTCTTTTGTACTTTTTAGACTCCAAGCTTACACAAACCCGCGTCATAAGAGCGAAAAAACACAAATAAAAGGGTTTAAATTTTTTTGTATAATGTAAATGCGAAAAAACCAATATTTCATATGTTTTTCCCCGTTTTTAATTTTTAAAACTAACGATTAATTACAAAAAAAGAAATTTAAAAGACCTGGTTTTTTTCCATTTTGAGAGCATTTAAAAGGGTTTTCAGGGTATCGCGCCGGGGGGAAAGGGGGGGTTTTTTTCCCCTTTTATTTATGCCGGAAAAACCTGATTAATTTCCAACTAGCGTCACCCCCTGCCCACGTGTTTACTCCCGTTAATTTTTTTGCCCCCCTTAACCCCAGGGGAAATGCAGTATTTTTCTTTTAAAAAGGTCCCGCCTCATTTTGCGATGTTTTACAATTACAATGCAACTTTGGAAATATATTTAGTTTTTCCCTTTGGCCCATATGTATAAAATATACAGACAGCGTATCCTTCCAAAGAGGTCGCATAACAAACATCCTCCGGTTTTTTGATGAAAATCAGAAAAAGACGAATCAACACAGAAGGTGGCAGCTTTTCCCGCAAATTTAAATCCCCCCCCTCGAAATTCTCATAGTAAACCCCGGCCCCGGGAAGGGGGCATTCAGATTTGATTTGAAGCTTATAAAAACTAAAAGACCGCATTTGAGTCATTACATGCTTTTTTTATCAAATTTTTTTCTCTAAAGACAAAAAAATGCTTTCCCATAGTATTAAAAAGTTTTTTATACTATTTTTTTTATTTAAAATTCCATATTACCTTGTATATAAAGGGGGAAATAAATAAAATAAACCCAAAAAAATGTTAACAGGGTTTTTTCTCAGAATATTTCATTGATTAATTAAATTATATGCCGCCCCCTACGCCCCCAAAAACCAATTTTTCGGCGATTTTCCCCTGTTGGTCTAAAATTTTTTCTGAAAATCTAAAGATCTATCAGGAAAAAATTTTCTTACATGTAAACAAAAAAAAATAAAAAATAAATTTTATAGGAAAAACAAAACATTTAAAATTGTGCTTTAAAAGTTTTAACCTTATAAAAAAAATAATTTTTTTTTAAAAATATTGGCCTTTTTGGAAAAAATTCTTTTTCTCCTCATGTTATAAAAGGGTTTTTTAAAAATTTTTCGTTATTGGACAAAGCCCCAGACAAATTAGCCCACGCAGGATTTTTGACCAGGGGGTTTGCTTCGGGCATCGAGTTTTTTGATTTAAAAACGATATAACCCTTTTTTATATAAATTCCTAAAATTTTCAACTTATTTTCCTGAGGGCATTATTATTACTAAATCTTTTTATTGTAAAACTTTCAAAAGGGTAAAAAAAAATATTCTCGCCCACCCCCCCCCCCCCCTCGGTTAAACCCATTCAGAGCACGATATAATTTAAAGTAAAACTGACCCCATTTTGGCAGGGGGAAAATTTTAAACCCCCCTACTTCCGCACGCATCCCCCCTTTTTTCTTGCACGCCCGGGCAAATTTAAAAGCGGGACGCGGGGGAGGCGTTGGCCCGGCGGTGGTTTTTTCGAACCCGAGGGCGTTTTCCCCTGGTTTTTTTAAAGGAGACAGCGATGGTTTTGCGTCGGGGGTGGCACAGTTTTGCAGCGGGAAAAAGAACGTTAATGAACTCGAATTGGGATTTTTTTTTGGGACGGAAATATGCTGCTATGTTACTGGCCATTATCCTACTCTAAATATATGACCGAAAGAAGGAGGCATGTGATGACATAGGTGGTTTATCTGTTGTATGGGTTAAAAGAACGAGATTGGGGTAAAGGGAATTTTCAGACAGGCCCCAGTTTTTTTTGTATAAAAAAAATATTATATATTTTATTATTTTAAATACTTAAAAAATGTGCCCAAACCGGTTATTTGGGATAATTTTTGGAATATTGCATTGTAACAAAAGGAAAAAATTTTAGAAAATTTTAGGTCATATAATGGCAGATACGTTTGTAGGATTTTTTTAAAACCTACTGAATGGTTCCCTGCCAAAAATAGGCGACGCCCCCCTTTTGCTTGTTTACTTTCCCCCGTTTCCCACTGCCACAAAAACCCCACCGCCCGCAAAAAACCTCGCCGGGTCCGCCCGCCCCCCACCGCCGCAAAAAAACCCTCGCCGCCGCGTGCGCGTTTTCTTGCCCCGGGGGTGCAGTAGCGTTGGCGAAGGACGCCCTATATATATATATATATATATAAAATATATATTATATATATATTTATATATTTTATATATATTATATATTATTATTATAACACAATATTTTTGGGGGAGAATGAGAGGAGGAGATGAGAAAGAGAGAGGAAAAGGGGAAAACCTAAAAAAGAAAAAAAAGGGGAGATAAAAATAGAAAAAGGGGAGTGAGAGGGGATCCCGGTGAGGTGATAGAAGGGGAGGTTTAAGTGGTGGTTTAGTGGGAGAGGGAGAGAGAAAGGATAGATGTAGTAAGGTGGGTAAGTAAGTGGTGAGGGGGAGGGGCGGGGGAGAAGGGGGGGAGGAAAAAGGGGGGAGTGGGGAGTGGGGTGGGGGGAGGGGGGGCCCCCCAAAAAGGAAAGGGAAGGGGGGAGGGAGAATGATAGTAGGGGGGGGGAAAATAAGGAGGGAAAATGGGAAGGGGAAAAGGGGGGAAGGAGAGTGCCCCGGGGAGAGAGAGGGGTTTGGTTTCCGGTAAAAGTGACAGAGAGTGCCAGTTGGGAGAGTGAGGGAAGAGTTTAGAGAGAAAAGAGAAGGAAAAGGGGGAGGGTGAGAGAGAGAGAGGGTGAAAAAAAAGGGGAAAAAAAAGAGTGGGGAAACCCCCCGAAGTGAAAATTTAGGAGAGATTGAGACCAGAGAGAAAAATGAGATTTTAAAGGATTTTGAAAAAAAAGCGTAAAAAAAACAAAAAGGGGAAAGCAAAAGGGGAAGGGGTGTTAAAAAAAAAAGAAACCCCCCAAAAAGGGGGTAGGTACTTTAAAAATGAAATAAGGGGAAGAAAATCCCGGGGTTAAAGGAAAAAAATGAAGAAAAACTGGGGAAAAGGAAATGATGGACGGGGTGGTGATGATGTATGATGATGATGATGAAAGCGTTTTTTTTTTCACAATAATTAAAGACAATATTAGCAAAATAGAATAATTTAAATTTATATTAGTTATTTCATATTTTGAAACACTGATAATGTAGAAAATGATAAAAATTGATAATAAAAATTTTAGACTATAACAATACTGATACTTGATATTTGTATGATGAAATGATAAATTTCAAACGGGGAGTAAAAATAAAAATCTATGCCCCCCCCAAATTTCCCAAAAAAAAAAATGGCTGTCTCCCGGGGATGTTTCGTCAAATTTCTTTCACACACCCCGGGCTTTTTTTTTTTCTTTTTTGGGTTTTTATTTAAATTTACCTGAAATGACAAATCGCCAATTATTGACAAAAAAGTTCCGGAAAATTTGAAGGAATATGTTCCCACGTCCCCCCGAGGAGAACAGGTGATCTTGAAGTGTGTTTGAGCAGATAAATGACAGCGGGGCCCTTTCATTTTCTTGCTGCGTTTCTTTCCCATTTTTGATTAAACGTTGGCTGCCCTTTATTTTTATTGCCTTCATCATCATTATCCCTTAAACTCATATTTTTCCTAACATCATCAAAAAATTTTCACAATCATAGCATTATTTTTTTAACATTTATTTTCATTATCATCAATCATTATCTTCATTATTTAAATTTGTCAAAAAACCAAAACAGAGAGAGGGAGAAAGAAGGAGAAGAGAGAAGAGAAAGGGGAAAAAGGTTTGGGGAGAGGGGAGGGGGAGACAGGAGAAGGGGAGAAGTTAGAGAGAGGGGAAGAGAGAGGTTAAAGGGAAATTTAATTTTAAGGGGAAGGGGAGTTTAAAAAAATTTGGGGAAAAAAAGGGGAGAGGGGAAAAAAAAGGAGGGGGAGGGGAAAGGGGGGGAAAAAAAAGAGAAAGGGACAGAGAAGAGAGGGGACCGGGGGGAAAGAGAGAGGGGAGAGAGGTTTTAAAGGGGTTAATAAAGAGAGAAGAAGTTTGGGAAAATTTTGGAAAAAAAAAAGGGGGAAAAGGGGGAAAAGGGGGGGGGGGGGGGAAGGAGGGAAAAAAAAAAAAAAGAGAAGGGGAGGGGAGGGAAAAGGCAAAAAAGGGAAAGGGGGGGGGGGGTGCCCCGTTGGGGGGGGGGAGGGGGGGGAGGGGGGGGGGGGGGGAGAAGGGGGGCCAAAAGAAGAGGAAAAGAGACCCAAAAAGAAAAAAAATTTAAACCCGGCAGGAATCGCCCTTTTTTAAAAAAAAGAAAAGCTTTTCCAGAATGGGTAAAAAATGAAAATTTAATGAAGGACAATTATTTAAATGGGGTTGTTAAAAAACAATGGTGGGGGGAAGGTGATTGGAAAAGGGGGGTGGGGGAGGAAGGCCCGGGGAGAAGGGGGGCGGAAAGAAAGGCCCGGGGGGTGGAAAGAAAAAGAAATAGAAAAAGTTTGGGGTTTGAAGGGAGGGAGGGGAAAAAGGCCGGGGGAAGGTGGGCCAGAATAAGCAATGGAAATGGGGAGAGAAAAAGATATAAAGTTTTTTAATTTGGGGTTTTAATGCCCAAAATTTTTATTTTGGGGGAAAATTTTAAAAAAAAAAAAAAAATTTAAAAATTTCCTTTTTTATAATTTTTTATATAATTAATATTTATTAATTTTTAAATTATATAATTTTAATTGAAAATTATATATATATTTTTTTTAATAATATATATATTATGCATATTAAAATTTTGGGTAGGGAAGGAGGGAAAAAAGAGAGAGACGGGGGGAGAGAGGAGAAATGCAAAAGACAAGCAGCAACGTTTCCCCATTGCAGAGCGGGGGCCCAGGCCGGCCGGGGGCGCAGACAGCGTGCGCCCGAGAAACATGCGATGTCAGAGAAAAGAAAGTATCTCCGCCAATTTTTTTATCTTTGAGCAGGTTTTTAGCCTTTTTTTGACGAAATGCTTTTTATAGTAATTTTGATGATGTATGTAAGTGCAATGGGATGAGATGGGTGTAAGTGACAAGGTGATGATTGATGATTATGGTGATGATGAATAGGTGATAGTGTGATTATGATGGGGATATGATAGTGTGTAGGCGACAATGATGAGTCTGGTGTGAGGATGAGGGAAAAGAGGTGTATATTTTGATTGGGGAGAAAGAGGGGTTAAGTACAATGATGATGATTATGGGAGACCCTGAATAGACATATGATTATGGTGATGATGATGAATAGAGTGGTGATATTTTATGGGGTGTGAGGTGTGTAAATGACAATGATATGATTTGGTAAATTTCACAATACATATATATATACATAATATATATATATAATTATAATATATTATTATATATATATATATATATATATTAAAATATATATATTATATATTTAAATTTTTTATTTTATTTAAAAATAATTTATATATTTAATATTATATATATATTATATATATTATATAATTATATTAATATAATATAATTTATATATATATAATATATATATATATATATATATTTTATTATATTTTTTGGTTTTTTTTTTTTTTTTTATATATATATATATATATTTATAAAATTTTTATAATATATTTTTTTTTTTGTGTGTGTGTGTGTTGGTGGGGGTTGATATAAAAATTTTTAAAAAAAAAAAACAAAAAATATTATATAATATATATAATTTAAAATTTTTTTTTTTTTTTTTAAAAAAAACCCTCGCCACCACACACACCCCCAACCCCCCCCCCACACAAACCTTATTTATATATTATATAATAAAAATAAAAATAAAAAAAAAAAAACATAAACCCCAAAAACCAAAAAAAAAAAAAAAAAAATATATAATAAATATATTATATATATATATTTATATATTTTGTTTTTTTGTTTTATATATTTTTTTTTAAAATTAATTTTTTAAAAAAATATATAATTAATATATTTATTATATTATCTTTTTTTTTTTATTTTTAATATTTAAAAAATTATTATATATTTTTTTTTTTTTTTAAATTTTTATTTTGTTTTTGCTTTTTTTCTTTTTTTTTTTTTTTATTTTTTTTTTTATATATATATATAAATATATATTTATTTTTTTATTCATTTTATTTATTTATATATACATAAAAAACCCTATTTATATATTTCTCTCCTTTTTTTTTTTTTTTTTTATTTTTTTTTTCTTTGTTTTTCCCCTTTTTCCCTTTTTTATTTTTTTTTATATATATATATAATATATATATTTAATTAACCCAAAAACCCAAAAAATAAAAAATATTATAATAAAATAAATAATTTTAATATATTTAAATAATAATATATATTATATTATATTTATATATATATATAAAAAAATTTAAATATTAAATAAAAAAAATAAAAAAGAAAAAACAAAAAAAAAAATAATATATATAAATATAATAATATATTGTATAATTTTTTTAAAATTAAATAACCAAAAAAAAAAAAAAAACAAAAAAAAAAAAAAATAATATTTTTTTTTTTTTTAATAATAATATTATATTATATAGATATAAAAATATTTATTTTTATATATATATAATATATATAGAGATATATGATATATTTAGATATCGATATATATAGATAGATATATATATAGATAGATATGATATAGATACTGTATATATAGGTATGGCAATATAGATATATAGATATTGAGATTAATATATATACACGTGTGTAGTATATATATATATAGTATTATATATCTATATATAATATATAATATATATTATAATATATAAATATATATAATATATATATATAATATAATATATATATATATTAATTATATTGTGTATGTGGGCTTTTATTCGTGGTGTGGGTGTGCTGTGTTTGTGTGTGTGTGTTTTTGTTGGTGTGTATGCATGTATGTATGTTAAATATAATATGCATGAAATATTTCTATATATATGTATACATACATACATATATATATATATATATATATATATATAAAAATATATATTATATATCTATATAATATCTATATATAGAATATATAAATATATACATATATATATTAGAGAGATAGATAGATAGATATGACAGATATATAAGATCTATATAGATATGGTGTGTGTGCTGTGTGTGTTAATTTATTATTTGTCAATCTTTTATACATACATACATATAGATATATATTCTCTCTCTCTCTCTCTCTCTCTCTCTCTCTCTCTCTATCTCTTCTCTCTCTCTCTCTCTCTCTCTCCTCTCGCTCTCTCTCGCTCTCTCTTTATATATATATATATATATATATCTATATATATTATATATATATATCGTACATATATAACATATGTATATATGTTATACATATTTATAACATATTTATATATACATATATAATATATGCATATATATTTATGTATATATAGTGTATAAATATATGTATATGCATACATATATATATATATATATATATATATAGATATTATATTAGATAATATAGAATATAGCATAGGTTACAAACTATATTGCAACAAGCGACACACAACAACATCACACACCACACAGACACACACACACACACACACAACACGCACACACACACATAAATATATATATACATATAGATATATCTACATATATATATATATATATATATATATATATCTATGCTATGAATAGATATATATGTAAATCTCATATAATATATATATATTATATATATTATATATATATATATATATATATGTCATATATATGTGTGATGTGTGTGTGTGTGGTGTGGTGTGGGATAGATATAGATATTATTATATAATATATAATATAATATCTATATATATATATTATATATATTATATGTATGCATATATATTTATATATATATATATATTATTATATAATAGTTATATATATATATATATATATATATATATTATATTTAATATTTATATTACACGTGTGTATATATATATATATATTATCTAATATAGATATATATATTATATAATATATATATATTATATATTGGTATGTGTGCTTTTTTCGTGTGTGTCGTGTGTGTGTTTGAATGTGTGTGGTAGGCATGTATGTATATGTATATATAATTATGCATAAAATATTGTATATATTATGAATACATACATACATATATATAGGAAATATATAACATATATATATATATATATATATATATATATATTATATATAATAGATAGATAGAGAGATAATAGATAGACAGATATAGAGATCTATATATAAGATATGTTGTGTGTGTGTCTGTGTGTGTAATTTATGTATTGTTATCTATTTATACCAGATTATACAGATATATTTAAGATATTCTCCTCTCTCTCTCTGGCTCTCTCTCTCTCTCTATCGGTCCCTTTCTCTCTCTCTCTCTCTCTCTCTCTCTCTATATATATATATATAGATATAGATATGATATTATATATATATTATACAGATATATAATATGATATATGGATGTAATATAGAATGATAACATATATATTACATATATACATATATATTTATGTTATATATATGTATACACTTATATATGCATATGCATACCTATACATTACAGATAGAACTATATATATAGATATTTATATATTATAGTATATACATATATATACATATATATCAGTTATATATATACATTACATATATATATATCTATTATATATATATATATATTATATATATATATATAAATATATATTGTTATAATCAAGTTCCTGCTAGGACTAAATCTGAATTAATGGGAGTTGCTTTTACCGAACTAGGGGGATTTGTTAAAAAGGGTACAGAGCAACTTAATGGAACTTCTAAGCGTAAGTCCAAATCTTGAACATTCTTATCAAAGATAATTATTACTTTTCAATAATCTAATGATTTCTAATTTGTCTCCAAATCTTCATTACTTAACAGTTAAAACATGGTTTTTTTAATCACCATAAATAACTCAAAAGAATGCAACAAGAGTGTGGAAATATAAACATCTAGTAGATTGCTTACATTGTATTTTCTAAGAAGTAATTACACGCGGCAAATGCCAACAAGTATTATATACAAAATGAATGTGAAAACACCATTTTGACCTTCAATACAAAATGCAAAATAAGTGGGTAAACTCAAGTTTCTCGGCAGAATAGAATCCTATAACAAAAAAGACAAAAAAAAAAACGTCATTATTCCACCAAAATAAAAGAAAAATACTTGGTTCTGAGATACCACTCTGGGTATCACCAACACCAGTCCTTTTTAGACACCAAACTTACTAGAATATGCAATTTCCAAGTAAAAACACTATTAATATCGTATATCATATAATATTTTGGAACAGGGTCTAACCGAGTTGTAAAACAAACTTACAGCTAAATGATAGCCAAAAAACGAAAATACCACAAGACTGTGCGTCTCACCTACACAAGTTCCAGTTCGAGTCCGCCGGGGTCAACAGTTTTTCCACTACCAATAATATATAATTTTATCGCGGTCTGTTGTGATACCCTTGATCAATAAAGAATAGTAGATTCTTCCCAAAAAATAAACTGCACAGTTAATGCATCTACCTGTTCATTACTAAAACAATGCAAAATTTGGGAAATCGATTTATAAAAACTACTCTAGTTAAACATACATACAGTACATATAACATATGTATATCTATATTATATTATATTATATATAAATATATATATATATATATATCTATATATATATATATATATATAATATATATATATATTAATATGACGACACAGAGAACACATGACACACACACACACACACACACACACACCACACATACATTATATATATTATGTAAATATTATATATATATATAGAGAGAGAGCAAGAGAGATAGATAGATAGATAGAATAGATAGATAGATAGCTAGATATGACGCACAGAGGACACTGTACACACACAACACACACACACACACACACACACACACACACACACACACACACACACACACACACACGTTTGCGGTGTGTGTGTGTGTGTGTGTGCGTGTGTGTGTGTGTGTGTGTGCGTGTGTGTGTGTTTTGTGTGTGTGTGTGTGTGTGTGTGTGTATGTTTGTTGTGGTTGTGTGTGTTGTGTGTGTGTGATATGTAATCTATACAGGCAGTATGTATGTATATAATATATACATATTATTAGATATATATATATATAATATAATATATATCTATATATATATACATAATTCTACCTGCATGTATACAAAACCTACACACAGAAAACAAAACAGGGACACATAACACACACACACACCACACACACCTAAATACAAACAAACATATAAACACACCACAACACACACACCACACACAAACACACACACACACACACACACACACACCTACAAACACACAAATAAAACCACACACACACACACACAAAACAACACACACACCACCCACAAAACACAACACACACAACACACACACCACATATAAATATATATATATATATATATATATATATAAATATATATACATTATCTAGTACATAGTATATATGTATATATATATATAATCTATATTATCATATATATTATACATATATATATATACAGTAGATATTATACCTATATACTATATATATATATATTATATATATAATAGATATATATCAAATACAGCGGGTTACAAACCATATTGCACAAGGCATACACACAAAAACAATCACACACACACAGACACACACACACACACACAACACACACACCCACCGCACACACACACATACATTATATATACCATATATATATATATATATCTATATTATATATATATATATATATATATATATTATATATATGTGTGGTGCGTGTGTGTGTATATATATATATATTATATATATATATATATTATATATATATATATATATATTGTGTGTCTGTCTCTGTGCGTTCATATATATATTATGTATATTATATATATAATTATATTATATATTAATATATACATATATATATATGACGCCACAGATGGACACATGCACACACACACACACACACACACACACACACAACAACAACACCACATACATATTAAGATATATATATAGTATATATATATATATATTATATATAGATAGATAGATAGATAGATAGATAGATAGATAGATATGACGCACAGAGACACAATGTACACACACACACACACACACACACACACACAATAAACACACACACACACACACACACCACCACACACGTTTGCGGGTGGTGTGTGTGTGTGCGTGTGTGTGTGTTTTTGTGTGGTTGTGTGTGTTGTGTGTGTAGTTTGTGTGGTGTGGGTGTGGTTGGGTGTGTGTGTATATGTATCTATAATGCAGGTCTGGATGTATATATATATATATATATATCATATATATATATTCCATATATAATTTTTATAAATATATATATATAGATTTATATATATTATATATACATATATACTGCATGTATACGTACATACACACAGAAACAACCAGGGAACACTAAACCACCACACACATAGAAAAACATTATAATTTATATACATACACAGAAAGACAAGACACATTCATAGAGAAACAATACTGTATATAAGTATTTATATACATATATATATATATATTATTCATCTCTCTCTCTCTTTCTCTCTCACACTCTTTCTCCCGTATCTCTCTCTCCCCACCACTCTCTCTCCCTCTCTCTTTTTTCTCTACCTCTTCTCTCTCTCACCCTCCTCCTCTTGCTCTCTCTCTCTCTTTCTCTCTCTCTTTCTCTCTTCTCTCGCCTCTCGCTTCTTTCTCGCTCTCTCCCCTCTCTCGCTGCTATTCTGTCTCTCCTCGTCACTCTATCTCCTCTCTCCCCCCATCATCTCTCATCCTCTCTCTCTCTCTCTCTCCTCTATCTCTCTTCTTCCTCTCCTCTTCTCTCTCTTTCCACTCTCTCTCCTCCTCTCTTTCCCCTCTCTCCCATCCCCCTCTCTCGTTTTCTCTTTTCCCCACTTGTTTCTCACTCTTCTCTTACTTTTTCCCTCTTCCGGGTTTTTTACCCCCCCCCCCTATTGCCCCTTCTCTCTTCCCCTTTTCTTCCTCTCTTTAAATTTTCCCTCTTATCCTCCCTCTTCCTCTTTTTCCCCCCATGTTTTATTTCCCCCCCCCCCCCTCTCCCCCCTCTTTTTTTCACATCTCTCCTCTTCTCTCCTTTCCCCCTCTCCTCTTTCTTTCCCCTCTCTTCTTCCTCTTTTCCCCTCCTCTCTCTCTCTTCCTCTCCTTTTTCCCCCCTCTTCCCCTTTCCCCTCTCGTTCTTCTCTGTCTCTCTTCTCTTTTTTCCCTCCTTAATTCTCCCCCCCTTTTCACTTTCTCCTCCCCTCTTCCCTTTCCCCTTTACTCTTCCCCTCCTTTCACTCTCTCCCCTTTTTTCTCTCTCTTCTCTCTCCTCTCCTCTCTTCTCTCTGACTCGGCCCTCTCCTTTTCCCTCTCCCCCCCCTCTCTTTCCCTCTTTCTCTCTCTTTCCTCTTTCTCTTCTCTTTCTCTACTCTCCTCTCCCCCCCCACCCTCTCTCCCCTCCCCCCCCCCTCTCTCTCCCCCCTTCTCTCTCTCCCCCCCATCTCTCTCTTTTTCCCCCCCATCTTCTCTCTCCTCCTACTCCCCTTTTTTTCTCCCCTTTTCTCTTTTTCCCTTTTGTCTGTCTCTCTCTCTTCACTTCCCCTCTCTCACACAGCTGGCCAAGGCCAGGTTTTGGCCCACCGCACTTTTTTTTAGATATAAAATATGTTTACAGTAAAAC
>NW_023664704.1:2500-5000 GCF_015228065.2 Penaeus monodon
CTCAGGAGTCCATTGGCGTACACCTAAGGGCAAGGCAGAATTCCATCTTTCTGGAGACACTGGAGGTCACTGAAACATGCTGCATGGCTTGGCTGAATGGCAATCAGGTCTTGCATCGCTCTATGGTGTGTAGGGCTTGAACACTGCTGAGAGGGGACAAGGAATAATTCATTAGGAATCTTGCTGAGGAGGTTGTAAGCCATTTCTTGGTAAGTGACTTACACCCTGCCTACCAAGAGAACTGAACTCTAAGCCCTCCTCATAGATGACTCCGTCCACTCAGTGGATGGGCAGAGCATCTCAGATCGTGTTGGGGTTCGTGAACGTTGGGCTGAGTATTTTGAGAAGTTGTAACAGGTAAACCATCCAACAGTTAACTTGGATGCAAGCAATATCACAATACCTGTGCCAGACCCACCCATCAGCGAGGAACCTCCTATCCTAATGGAGGTGAGGATGGCGATTTCCAAACTGAAGTGTGGGAAAGCCACAGGCATATGTGATATCCCTGCTGAACTTCGAAAGGCTGGGGTGAACCTAGGCTCGGGGCTTGCATGCGGTCTTGACTGCCATTTGGAAGTCTGGTACCATTCCCCTGGATATGCATTTAATCTCGTACTTTTACGCCATGTAGGCCAACTAATGCATTCCCAAACCAGTGAAAATAGGTTTTCTGTAAACAGTAGTGTACAGGCGACCGTTTTCTCTGGTAATCAGTGTATTTTTTTCTTTTTTTTTACAGGTAAAATTAGTTATGATGTTGGTCATTAATATTTATACCTAAGATGGATGTTTGAACATGAGATTTTTTTTATAAAAAAAAAAAAAAAAGAAAAAAAAAAGAAAAAAAAAAAAAAAAAAATATATATATATATATATATATATATATATATATATTCAAAATTCTGACATACAAATAAAAGAAGTATATCGCTAGTTTTCAGCTTCTCCCTATGACCGAAAAAATGGGTCTTGTTAATCAAACTGTTCCTTCTGAAAGAATTTGTCATTTATCGAATAACTGTAATATCTATCAAGACATTCATAATTCAATCTACAGGAAAAACTCTTATTTTGCCAACAGTATCTATTTACACTGCAAGGAAATTTCTTGTCCCTCTGAATTTACCGAACAAGTAACTAACAATCACCAAAATTGAAGTCAGACGAATACATTCTAATAACAAACTTGATAAAGGATGGGTTACAGTCTTACTTAACAAAACTGACTACATTGATAACCTCTCATCTGTACTTTCTGATTCGTTTAAAGTTCCAACTCTTGAATGTTAACCTAGCCACTCACATCCTAAAATTAGAGGACAAACTATACAGAGTCATCCTCGACGAAACCAGCTCTCGTTCTAGATATATGCTTGGTCTCTCCAAAGTGCACAAACCAAGAATAACACACACACACACACACAACACACACACACACACACACACACACACACACACACACACACACACACACCCACACACATATATATATATATATATATATATATATATATATATATATATATATATATATATATATATATATATCCATACATGCATTCATACATATATGGCTGCGTGTTTATAGATAATATATATATATATATATATATATATATATTATATATATATATATATATATATATATATATATATTATCATTATCATTAGTATCACTACTATTATCATTATCATTATTATTATTTTTGCATTATTACCATTACTATTATTGTTATTATCATTGTTCTTATTATCATTGTTATTATCACAATTCTTATTGTCATTATTATCATTATCACTATCACTATCTTTACCATTACCAATCCCATTCCCATTCCCATCATCATCATCATCATCATCATCATCCTCATCCTCATCATCATCATCATCATAATTATCATCATCATTATCATCATCATCATCATAATCATTATTATTATCACTATTACGAGTAATATTATCAATATTATTATTGTTATCATTACTATTGTTATCATTTCTGCTGCTGCTATTACTGCTACTAATACAGCTAATCTACTACTAGTAGTACTACCATTACTACTGCTACTATTACTGCTGCTGCTATTGCCACTGCTACTCCAACAATTGATTTCATTACTAATTGAATTCTCTTGATCGAACCAGGACCTAGGACCAAGTCACTCCGTAACAATCTTTACCTTCGTTATTTGTTAAAAATAGCTTTTAGATCGGGGGTTCTTAACGTGGGATCTATGGATGAGTTTCAGGGTCCGTGATGAGCAGATAGAAATTAACATTTATATTCGCTATACAACCTCACGTTTGTCCCAATCAACAGATTCCCTTGAATGAAGTACATATAGTAGTAGTAGTAGTATTAGCAGCAGTTGTTAGTATTAGTAGTAATAGGAGTCGTGGTAAAAATAATTAATAATAACAGTAGTAGTAGTGGTAGTTGTTGTAGTTATTGTGATGGATTTGTTACCGGCATGAGGATTGTATTTCATGATCATAT
>NW_023664704.1:10000-12500 GCF_015228065.2 Penaeus monodon
GTGTGTGTGTGTTTTGTGTGTGTGTGTGTGTGGTTGTGTGTGTGTTTGTGTGTGTGTGTGTGTGTTTATTCTTGGTTTGTGCACTTTGGAGAGACCAAGCATATATCTAGAACGAGAGCTGGTTTCGTCGAGGATGACTCTGTATAGTTTGTCCTCTAATTTTAGGATGTGAGTGGCTAGGTTAACATTTAACAGTTGGAATTTAAACGAATCAGAAAGTACAGATGAGAGGTTATCAATGTAGTCAGTTTTGTTAAGTAAGACTGTAACCCATCCTTTATCAAGTTTGTTATTAGAATGTATTCGTCTGACTTCAATTTTGGTGATTGTTAGTTACTTGTTCGGTAAATTCAGAGGGACAAGAAATTTCCTTGCAGTGTAAATAGATACTGTTGGCAAAATAAGAGTTTTTCCTGTAGATTGAATTATGAATGTCTTGATAGATATTACAGTTATTCGATAAATGAAAAATTCTTTCAGAAGGAACAGTTTGATTAACAAGACCCATTTTTTCGGTCATAGGGAGAAGCTGAAAACTAGCGATATACTTCTTTTATTTGTATGTCAGAATTTTGAATATATATATATATATATATATATATATATATATATTTTTTTTTTTTTTTTTTCTTTTTTTTTTCTTTTTTTTTTTTTTTTATAAAAAAATCTCATGTTCAAACATCCATCTTAGGTATAAATATTAATGACCAACATCATAACTAATTTTACCTGTAAAAAAAAAGAAAAAAATACACTGATTACCAGAGAAAACGGTCGCCTGTACACTACTGTTTACAGAAAACCTATTTTCACTGGTTTGGGAATGCATTAGTTGGCCTACATGGCGTAAAAGTACGAGATTAAATGCATATCCAGGGGAATGGTACCAGACTTCCAAATGGCAGTCAAGACCGCATGCAAGCCCCGAGCCTAGGTTCACCCCAGCCTTTCGAAGTTCAGCAGGGATATCACATATGCCTGTGGCTTTCCCACACTTCAGTTTGGAAATCGCCATCCTCACCTCCATTAGGATAGGAGGTTCCTCGCTGATGGGTGGGTCTGGCACAGGTATTGTGATATTGCTTGCATCCAAGTTAACTGTTGGATGGTTTACCTGTTACAACTTCTCAAAATACTCAGCCCAACGTTCACGAACCCCAACACGATCTGAGATGCTCTGCCCATCCACTGAGTGGACGGAGTCATCTATGAGGAGGGCTTAGAGTTCAGTTCTCTTGGTAGGCAGGGTGTAAGTCACTTACCAAGAAATGGCTTACAACCTCCTCAGCAAGATTCCTAATGAATTATTCCTTGTCCCCTCTCAGCAGTGTTCAAGCCCTACACACCATAGAGCGATGCAAGACCTGATTGCCATTCAGCCAAGCCATGCAGCATGTTTCAGTGACCTCCAGTGTCTCCAGAAAGATGGAATTCTGCCTTGCCCTTAGGTGTACGCCAATGGACTCCTGAGCTGCTTCGAGTGTTTCGCGCTTGAAGAACTCCCACAGAGCAACTGGGTCCATCAGGTTATCAAGTTCTGTGAATCGATCAAAGACTACCATGGTGAACTCACGGGCACACTCCCACTCCCTCAGTCTGTCCAAGTGAAACACCTTAGGGTGGCCACTGGAGGGACAGAGAGTTTTGAAGTGGACCCGTAGGGTAGCCACAACTAGCCTATGGTCTGTGCCACAGAACTCAGCACTCCGGTAAACTCTGTAATTCTGGAGGATCCTCTATTGCATGCTAACAAGAATATGGTTGATCTTCTTGGCCACCGTATCCATATCGCTATACCATGTCCAGCAATGCGGGTTGAAGTGTTGATACCAGGAGCCAGAGATCTTCAGTCTCTGCGACCTAGCGAATTCCCGGAGAAGGAGGCTGTTCTTGCTGCTGAGATCAGCTCCCAAGCCATGGGGGTCAACAGACTTCTCACAGCCAACTCGATCACAGCCAGATCCCACACTGAAGTCGCCCAGTACAATGCGAATATCTCACTGGGGGCAATTGTCTGCCACGGATGAGAGTTTGGCACAAAACACCTCTTTCACATCAAGTTTGCAAACATCAGTAGGAATGTATACAGCAATAAGAGACATGAAGCCAAAAGCATGCTTCAGTCTCAGTGCCATAATGCACTCGTCAACCGGTGTTACCTCAACTACCGAGGCCTGAAGTCGGCTAGAATTGGTCATGGCTACTCCCTGGAGGTAATGACCATCGCTGCAGCCTGACCAGTAATAGGTATACCACCCATACTGATCGTCCCACTGCCGGGTCTTCTCACCTCCGAGAGGGTAGCCACCTCAACTCCCAATCCCTCCAATTCCCTCGATAGCAGAGGTAACCATTCATCCTGCCACAAGAACCAGATGTTCCAAGCGCCTACCCGGATAGCTCGCCTGAGATTAAGCCTTGGGCTTAATCACTCCGGGTGCAGGCCACCTCAGCCGCTCCCGCCAACATTGCCCCAGGCTGTGGGCCCCCTATCCACCTG
>NW_023664705.1:0-13559 GCF_015228065.2 Penaeus monodon
ATTTGTGTTTTTAAAAAAAATTTTCCAAGGGTTTAAAAAAAATTTTGTTGTAGGATGGACTAGTGAAACGTTCACATGTTTCCCATATGTTTCCCCTCGTCAGCGAGGTTACAGGTGTTTATATATGACTCATAGGAAAGTGTAGCACTGTAGCAGGCAAGCCAACTCCTACCCCCAAACGACTGACGTAGGAGTGACTGCCCCAAGGCCTTCTTACTCAGAGTATAAGGCCGAATTTAAATGTCTTCCAGAATACAGTAGCCGCGGCCAGTCATTCACAATTTACCAACCAGGTGCTTAATTAAACCAACATATATCTTATAAAATACACTAAAGCATTAAGGCCTCATATTTAACTGGTCTAGCTATTTGAGTCCAGACATGGTGAACTTAACCAATTTTCCAGCGACCAGAAGTCAAAGCCAGCGAGTCACCGTCGGGAAATATTTACCGAGTATTGATAAATTACTATCGAGGCTTAATTAACGATAGCCCTTATTATCTAGTTAATACTATTTTGCATTAGCAAACGCTTTGACTTGTATTGTCCATAATTAGGTTGCCACTTCGTCGCTAACGCGTCGCCAGGTCGCCTCCCAACAGAGCGTCGCTTCAGCACGACAGTTTTTAGCGGCGGAAATTCGGCCAGTTCACTTGTCACAGGTATTATTAATTCTTCTACTATTTTCCAACATAAGAATTAGCGAAAATATAAGTTTTCATTGTTCTCCAGGTGTCTAAAGATTTCTATTTTTTTCTTATTCTTCATTTAGTTATCATATAGTCATTCTATAACTTTCATGTAAGTGCCAAAAATATTAATTTTAACCTAAATTTGCATCGAAACTTCAATTTCAATCACTAAATATTTATTAGCACTATTAATTAAAGTTAATTACAATGAAATTACTCAATTTAACAGAATATTAGCATTATTTTTAGATGGTAGTTTATTGTTATTTTTATTCATTTATATATATATATATATATATATATATATATATATATGTATATATTATATATATATATATATATATATATATATATATATATATATATATATATGAGGGGACTTCAAAAAGTTAATGGAAAAAGTCCATAGCTATAAATCATATGGAAGGATTTTGATTTCAGCACACCTTAACATTCTTGTACCAACATGTTATAACGTGTTCAAAGATGAACCCTTAAATGCAGGTAATTACATATCACATCCAGTTGAAAATCAGGCACCTTTCTGTCGTGGATAAGATAGGCATGATCTCGTAAACAACGCGAGGCAGAGCGGACGCACCATCCGGTCGCAACATCAAAAATAGAACAATACGGCGAAGATGAGGGCGAAATCCAGAAAAAATGGTCAGATGAAAAGATGGTAAACAGGAAGATGACCCATGACGTCAAACTGAGCGCGTGGTTCACGCCATGACTAACAGAAGCTTCTAGAAGCCACGAATAGGAAAACAACTAGTTGGAGGCGATCACTAGATATATCACAATATTCAAGTCGGGTATCAAGAAAATAACACGGAAGGCAGATAGACAAAAGTTAAAGTGATAAATACAGTGTTGAAAATTTGCTGGGACATAGGAAAGTCCTGACGCAGATAGTTTTCAAATAAGTGAAGAGAAATTATAATTATATTCATGATAACTGCTAAGGGTATGACAGGAAGGGCTCCCATAGCGGGAATAAAAGACGGGTCGAGACAGACCAACGGAGGAGTGGGAGTTAGGAGTTGGTCTTCGAAGGTCATCCCTGGTAGCACCTTGCAGCCATGTCACTTTGGTGGCATTTTTGGGTAAGCCCTATTGAAGCAGTTCAAGTGTTTCTTGTTTAAGGGGGAACATGGTGGACGGGAATGTGCTATGGAAAATGTGTATTAAGTAAGTTATAGGTATTTCTTGATTGATGTATGACTATATAGAGGACCAAGAATTGTATCTGACTAAGTTCAGTTTAGAAGTAATAATTATATAATGGAATAATTATAGATTCGATTGTCAAGTCTGAAGAATGATATAATTGAAGACATATAGATTTGAATTCTGAGTGTACTGATATATTGAGTTAGCATAGAGAGTAAGGAATTAATGATTTACTTTTACGAGATCTCAGCTCTACGGAAGTGTGACTTAACAGTGATGATGATTGTTAATTTCCGGCAGAGCGTAAGAATAAGTTTATGTTTTGTATGTAATCATTAAGTATTTCCTAGAATAAGTTTGCTTGAGTTAATTGTGGCTTAGCAATATTAATTCAGTATTATAATTGCCTGATTAAGCACAAGACATTTTATGTCCATTTTCAGAATGTACTCATTTACTTTTTACTGGAGATAATCTTGAGTTTAAGTTAGTAATTGTGTAAAGACATTTACTTAGTATTTTAAATTGCTTGGTATAAGTAATTCATCTTGCCTAAATATAATTCTCACTATTTTCTGTATTTCATTTTGCTTACAAATATTTTTATGATTTCAATCATTGTATGTGAAGAAAGGAATTCTTTTATTAACTGCTTACATCTATTTAAGCATTGACATTGGTTAATTAATAACAGCTTGCTTAAATTTATATTATGTAGTTTGTATGTTAACAATTAGAGTAAAGTGGCAAGTTATTTGTTTAAGTTAAAAGATGGATATTTAATATGGTATAATTATTGTATTGGATTATAAAGAACTCAGATGTTATATTATTGACATATAAATTTATGTGATTGATTTTACATGTTTACTATATATAATACTTTACAGTTAATAAATTAGTTGTAGATTCTCTAATAAGTTGTGAACTTTCCTTTACATTTGTCTAAACAAATTAATACAAGTTGAAAGAATAAGATCTGTGAGAGAAATATGACTAGTATGAACTATTAAGATTATATCAGATATTGAGGAAATAATATAATATGTTGATGCAAAGAGGCAACAACATTTCAAGCAACATGGGATCCACCAAAATCGAGGCCAGGACAAACATTAAATTCATGGTGAAACCTTTTAGGAAAATAGGAAAATCATGGCCCCTCTGAACAAGTTTAGGGTGACAATGCTCAAAGAAATCAAAAACCTAAAATGCAGAAGTCGATTCAGTAGTGAAAAAACGAAATGAGATGACCCCGCTCTTTTTTGTGATGAAAAAGTGAGCTGTTCAGATATTTTGAAAAGGATGACAGATAACCATTGAATCAGTACAACACCCCAACTTTTTGGGGGTTCTGCCCCCAAAATTCTCATGCGGGATTTTGGGGATAAGCAAGCTTTCCGGGTTCGGGGGTCCTAGTTGTTGTGGCCAGTCACACAAAAAAGGTAAACCCCGGGGATAAAACCGTCCCGGGGATAAAATTCAATAAAAGAAAAAATCTGAGGTCTTGGGGGAAAAAGGTCAGGGCCCTGTCTTTGGATGCTGGGGATTTTGCTGGTTGATTTCCTCGACACAAAAATGAATAATTGCTTATTAAAATACTTTTTGAGAAAACTGTCCAAAAAAATGGAAAAAAACCCCTTGAAAAGTGCATCAAGTGTTCTCTTCCCCCCGGGCAATACACCGCCCATGTCCTGGCGACATGAGCTGTGCTATGGAACTTTGATGGAAACATCCAGCATTAACCTTACAGCCTTGTTTTAGCCCCACCCAACTTGTTTTTTTTAAACCTTTAAAAAAACTCTTAAATGGTCCCAAATTTTTCCCTTTGAAGAGGTAAAAAGAGCTACTTGCAGGGCAAATCACATGACTTTAAAAGGGGAGCGATGTGTTATGTTCCCTTAAGGGTTTATGTTTAAACGTGATATAATAGGGTTTTTACACAAAAAAAGTTAGGTGCATTGAAATCAAAAAACCCTCCATACGAATTTTAGTTATGGGCTTTTTTCACAATTTTTTAAGCCCCCCCCTTTTATGTACTCCCGCGGTTTGAGCCCGGATCCCAAAATCATGGTTCGAGTTCAATTTCCCCGAGCGGCGGTCGTAAAAGCCTTTGGGAAAAAATATCCAGTGAGAAAACGACATAAGTTTGAGAATCAAAATAAGGGGTCAAGGGGAAAACACCACCCTGGCATTTGTGTAGCGTGCGAAAAGCGGGGGATTAAGAAATTTCCAATCAGGCAAGGGGCACTGCTAATAAACCCACAATGTGAACTGAAGAGGCTACGTCCTGGCTTTTTAAAAAATTTTTTATATATGCAATATTTTATTATATACAGTGTATATAATTTTGTATTGTTTATATATATAATTATATGTGTGTTGGGGGTGTGTGGTGTGTGTGGTGTGGTTTTTTTGTGTGTTGGTGTGTAAAATAGCATATATATATTATATTCAAATTTAGTATAATTTACATATATTCCCCCCTATTCCCCGCCTGTGTTGTCGTATGGGGCTTAGGAGGTGAGGACACTCACTAATTTTGCATAGCTTTTTTTCCCGTTGCTTTTTGGCCCTTCCCCCAAACCCCTTTTATATTAATTCCCAAAGGGTGAGAGCGTGTAGAGGAAAAAGGCTGACTTTGTGCCAGTCCCTGAAAGCCTGAGGGGGGCCCTGGGAATGATATTCCCTGTTTTTTTCCCCCCCTCAAGGGGGGGGGGGGGGGTTTCTTTCCCCAACTACCCCTTTTCCATGGTCAAAAATTACGATGTTAACCCTTATAGGGGAATAAAGCTTGCCCCACATCAAAAGCCCCACCCAAATTTAAACTTTCCAATTCCCCCACCCGGCTCTCCCCTTTCACACCCATACACTGCAAATACCCCCATCAAACATTTTCCACCCAATCAATATAAACGCAGGAGAAATTTCCACTTCCCAAAATCCAACTTTTTCACCTTTTTCCCCCCAAACCCTTTTTCACAACTACCCCCTCCTCCCTTATTCTACTTTACACCTTTTGTCCATCTCTCCCCAAAAATACCCCCCAACACACCCCCTCTTCCACATGCCCCCATCTTTTTAATACCCCATCTCTACAAAAATCTGAAATACTCTATTTAGCCCAGCCAGATGGGACCAATTTTCATAAATCCTCCCATAGCTCCCTATTCTGAAAAACACTCTTCTTTTCCAGCAATATGTCCAAAAACAAGTAGGTAAGTCTTTCCCTTAGCCGACCCATTGTTCCCGCCCTCGTCACAGTAACATCTGAAAACCAAGCTATGGCATTATCACTCAAACCCAGATCTCTCTGGTACCCTATTCCTGCAGAAGCTCATACAATCCTCAATACTTGCACCGGAACTATCCCCATCTCCCCAGCAAACTGCCATATCTATAAAAAAAAAAAAAAAACGGTCAGATTGTGGAGAAGACTTACTCACCTGCCTCATGGACTAGGGTGCAATATCAGACAGTACTCCAATTCCTCCCATAGGTCAATGTAAAAACCCCCACTACATTGCCAAAATTACTTTCCATGTATGAACCTTCCCTTTAATGCTTACATTGGTTGAGAATCCCCCCCTGTCTGACCATATCATCTCTTCCCCGTCAGTGCCAAACTTGTTGGCATTTAGGACATCCTGCCAAACATTGCCATTCCACAGTCAGATGCCCTCTATGTGCCCAATCTGGTCATTACTGATCAAACTACTCTGCACAGTCACACACATGTACCAACTGTGGCAGTCCCCATAATGGCTGCCCCACCTGAGTCTGAGGTGGCAATTCTCAGATTCAAAACTTGGACTCACTCTACGTGAAGCCAGAAGTACATTGACAAGGTTTTTCTCTTGATTTTCTACTCCACTAATGTTGCTCGTTTGCCCTGCCCCCCTCCTCCCTCCCCAAGAATTCCTACAACCCTCCCCTATACCTATCCCTCTACATCTTATTTCCCACTTGTACCTCCTACCTTCCCCTTAAAATTATTTTGCCATTCTAAATCCGACACTCCAATCTCTACTGCAGCCCCAACCCCTTTCCCCCTCTCCCTCCCCGCACAACTTGCGGGCACAGACTAATGTTCGACCCCTTCTTCTCCTACCTACCTTGCCTCTTTTCCCTCAGACACACCGCCCCCCCCCCTCAAAAGAAAACCTTTGTCTCACAAAACTCCCCAACTTTACCTTTACAGAACTCTTGAAGATATGCAAACTATCTA
Source organism: Penaeus monodon (assembly GCF_015228065.2). Taxonomy (NCBI): domain Eukaryota; kingdom Metazoa; phylum Arthropoda; class Malacostraca; order Decapoda; family Penaeidae; genus Penaeus; species Penaeus monodon. Next base: position 6,098 of record NW_023664705.1, read on the forward strand.
CTTGAGTCCCAAACCGAAACCGCTTACCCACCCTCAAATTCCACAGTCTTGCTCCCTCCACTAAAGTGACTGCTGATATCCATCCTCCTACTATATTCCCCCTACACCCCTACTTTCTTACTCCCTGTCAACACAGCCATCCCCATAGCCATCCTCCTACTCAGCTCCACCTTCATTAACCCCTCCATCCACTCTATCCCTTCCACTCCCTCCTGGTACACACGTGAATCCCTTTTGTCACAACCAGGCCTTTCCCCAGATCCTCCACTCCTGATACCCACTTCTGATACAAAATCACCTTCCCCTCTCATTCCTTATCCACCCCCTAGTTCCTCCCTCAAATTCTCCTACACACACAGTATCAGTTATCACTCATAAATCAACCCAAAGGATAGCACTCCTGCATTGGAATATGGCTGTTTCCGTTCTCATTTGACCTGACCTTTTTTCAGTCCTTTTCTCTTATAACTCATCCTATTATGTGCTTTCCAAAAGTCTTCTTACACACCCCTCCTATACCAGTCCCCAACTACCCTTTTGTCACATCTTCACACTCCCTTTATGTCTCGTCTATACTTGTCCATCAGAAAACACCTTATGTCATAACTCCCTTCCCCAAACCACTATCCTGTGCAAATTATCAGTTGTCCTGTGCACAATTATCGGGTTTTCCTGTCCCGCTTTCATGCAGCTTTCCCCACCTATCATTCCTTCACCGACCTCCAATTATCAGCATCCTTACAGAATCTCACACCTGCTCTGACAACCTGTTCTCCCTCCTCAGAAGCAACATATCCTCAAATTGATCTAATCCCTTCCAACCCTACCTTAATCCATTCATCATCAACTCCTTTACCTATCTTTAACCTTTTTAATATTAATCTAAATTGTTTGATGTATAGCAACTGACTAATAACTCAACTGCTTTTACTGCCCTTTACTGTACCTTCCTAGAGTGCTACATGACCTATATGTCTAGCCATTTATTTTGTGGATCATTATCCAATTTATTCTATCTTTAGCCACTTCCCTGTCACACAGACCTCTTGCATGTCCTCGATAACTACATCCATGAACCTTTTTGGTCTTCCTTTTTTTCTTTTGCCTGGTAACGTCCATCTTCAGCCATTCTTCTAACCCGCGTACTGCGGCATTCTTCAGAATCATCGTCAAACCACCCAAGTCATTGCCTCTCTTACTATTTCTCCTCGTGTTCCGACTTTTGCTGTTCCTTCTTATGTACGCTCGTTTCCTCTACTATTCTTTCCGATGTCACTCACAAGAGAAATCTGAAGCTCGAAGAGTTCTTGCTCTGCTTCCTTGTCTTTTCGTCAATGGTAACGTTTCAGTCCACAGATGAAATTGCCGGCCCTTACCAAACTGCCCATATTTTTTTTCCTTTCCATTCTAGAGCGATATGCTTTTGTTACAGATCGTGCTTTTGACAACCTGCCAGCATCCTTTTTCTTCACTCTTTGCTGTACATTCTCTGATACGTGTTCAGTCCTATGTATTTTGACCTTCTTCTACCTTTTATGCGACTTCTATTCTGCATCCTCCACCTCCCTTTATCAGCCCCCTCATTTACACATCTGTACTCTTTGCCTGTTCTTACTGCCTTCCAGCCCTCTTTTTTTCCACTACCCTTCTCGCTCCAATATCCCTAAGTGTTTTTCCTCCACTTGTTGTCTCCCCTCGCTGCTTACAGTCTGTGAAAGGCAACTTGATCTCTGATTATTACAAGGTATCTGCACCTAATGTTTACGGACATTGGGGTAAATAATTTGTGGGATTAAAATGTTAAAAAGACAACTTCTGGTGCTGGTTTCATAGCAGTGTTGTAGAGAGGAATAACGAAAGACAGCTCGCAACACAGTTATTCTTCATCACATGCTGAATCAGTGAGTCCAATCCTGAACCCCCCTTTAATAACTGGATTTGATGAGTTTATGTCTTCTTATTGCTTGCAAATGTAACTATCCGAGTCGTAATCATATTGTAATGACGACATGATTCATAAGATCTTTAGTCATTTTGACACTGTAGAATGGCATGTAACTCTGCAGTGAAGATCAGGGCTTCCAAAAAAAAGACTACCAAACCACGGTAGTCTTTTCCTTTCTGCTCCTGCTGCAAAAGCCCACTTCTATTTTCAGATTTTGAACCCATCTGTTATATGCTCTGATCCTTGGTACTTCGCCCCTTCCCTACTTTCAACCAAATCCAGCTCGACTGTTTGGATTGGTCATAGCAAAGGGGGGAATTGCGGAGTTCCAGTGCTGCTAGAACCGTGGTGTGAGATTGTTACAGTGAGATCTTCCAAAGATTCTACTGTCCCCTACAAGGGGTTGAAAATTGATCTGGATGTAGATCCTGGAATCCTTTGATTCTCGGTCGTGTAGCGCAATCAGGTTCTGGGTGTGACTTCCCAGTGTCATAGACAGAGGTGGTTTCTCCCTCTCGGCGATAGAGGGACTCCACAGGTCGAATAGACCGGAAAGCCCTTGCACACCAGCTTTTCTGATACAACACCCGAGAACAGTGGAAGATACAGATGGATAAGCATCACTTCCATAGCTTTATTCTTAATAAGCGCTTGTAAAGCCACAAAAGCATTGCTAAGCTGATTCCAAGAGTCAAGTGAAAAAGGACTCACAAAATACTAGTGCCTTTGTGGCCCTACACCTTTAACTCTGTGTGTGAGTAAGGCACCCACACAAGCTTTGAGTCAAATATTATGACCCATTAACGTTCACAGCATCCTAAATTCAAAGAGGGAAGAATCGGATATGGTCCCCACTTTTATGTGTAAATGCATATCCATGGTCTTACTTTGGAAATGAAATCTGAACGCCTATGCTAAAATGTTGTTTCATGTGCACAATCTGATTGACTGCAAGTTTGCACTGCCAGACAATTGAAAAAGGACTCGCAAAATACTAAGGGGTGGTCTTTGTGGCCATACACCTGTCTTACACTGTGGTGATGTAAGGCACCCCACTACGCAACTTTCGAGATCCAAAAATTGGAACTCCAAGGTAATTTTCACACCTCCTAAACAGAAGGGAAATTCTGGAAACGGTCCCTTTGTGGAAATGCCAATCCAGCCATGGTCTTACTTGAGCGAATCTTGAACCCATGGTATGTTGTTCACTGGCACAACCTGATTAACTCATTTACATGTGTCCTTGCACTCGTCCTTACATATACATAGCATACTACCTGAGCAGGTACAATTGTTGAAGTGGGGGCATCCTTTACGGACTACACGAGACACCACTTGGACCAAACTTTACTTATATCCTATCTATAGCAATGACTCAACAGGGGTCACAAGACACTTCTTTGGGGTGAAACCCTTCCTGCTGGACCTCCAGGTTAGTATAAGCTATTTCCATCTGCACTCAAACTGTAACAGTAAGGAGCAATTCTGTATGAAGTTAGTGTTAATTCTACGTCTTAAACCAATGTCAATAACAGCTTCATGATATGTCATCGCTTCCAAGAAGCATCAATAGCCCTTTTTTTACGGTCAAAACTGATAACAGTGACGTAGCTGTTGGGTGCAAAGGAATTTTTTTTTTTTTTTTTTTTGATAAGCAGTCTCTATCCTTACTATGGCATCTGTAGTTTTCTAAACCTCATAATTGTGTATGAGGTCAGCTCATCTTTTCTTTTCTAGTATCTATATTACCCCATGAAGTTTAACCATTTCTCTCACTCAGCTTTGCTGCGCACCCATGAAATTGGTCGTGTTGATTCTCTCATGTATAGTGTGAGAGCCATTCATTGCTGCCAGGTTGGGAATAGGATATGTTATGTTATAGCTCTTCTTTCCAGTGATGTGGTCCTACTGCCACAAATTAGTATTCATTTTGGCATCTTTGTTTTTTTTTTTTTATTTTTTCTGTCTGGTTCAGACAATATGCATGCCATCTTTCTTCAGAGCAGGTGGTGACATGGAATGTGTTCTTTTCCTGCATCATGCTAAGGGGGTGCTCATGCGGTTTAATTATTGTTCCCCATATTCGTTCCATCATGCCTACATTGCTCATGGGATGTGCTCGTGGTTCTTCACTGCCTTACTGCGGCTGTGTTTCGCTTGCTGCTCTTGTCACTAGCTTGTTTAATACATTCGATCAGACCCATCACACTAACCCAGTATTTGTCTATGTGTCGAAACGGTGTACTGGGCCCACACTGGTGGGAATAGGGAGCGTTTCTGTATTCTGCATTACCGTGAACTACATGATGGTTGAAGGAATCATCACGCAATCTTGAACTGACACTGGATATCATTGTAAAAAACCACATGCATTACGCAGTGTACTGCATGTCGTAAAAGAGAGTATTTCACAGGCGCTATCAGAGTGGGAACCTCAACACAAAAAAAAACAAAACATACATACGAACTCCCTCTACGTGTTATAGATGCTGAAAAAATTGATACTAGCTTTACACCTCATCTCACAAATCCACATGTAGTCTGAATGTATTAAGCTCTATACCCTCGGTAAGATTTTTAACTCACACATGTATGCACTGCACAAAGTTGAAGCATCTGTTTCATGACTCTACCCCGGCATTTCCACAACTCACCACTGGTCTCGTCTCACTTCCATCATTAGTTATCGAATCCTTGCACCTGCCTCTCTCTATTCTTCTCTTCCTGCAATCTCCGTCCAGACTCGCTCATATAGGGCCATACCTCCTCTCCTTGCGCATTCTATCTTAAAGTTTTTTTCCCAACTATATTTCATCCATTAGCATTCCTCTATTGTAACATCGCGTCCTTAGTAAGTACCTCTTGATGTCGCATTGAAGCCAGACTTGCTTGGCACTGGTTACTACTCTTTCTCAATCTACTTCCATAATTACTTCAGTTTTTATCACAGTTGAATAACTCATCACAGGGTGCAGAAAGAGTGTAAAAAAATATATTAAAGATTAAGAACAAGTCTATAAGATACTGTCAATAGAAAAAATAGACCATTGCCCCAGGCAAAGACCCACAATTATATCAATCACTCAACATGCCTTTAAGCAGATACCCAAAATGAAACTGAGTTTGTAGCACGGGAAATTATTACTGAAAGACAATTCCTTCTAATAAAGCACACAAAATGTTTCAACAATTGAAAAAACAACAACGGTAAAATAACTTTGATTTCCGAAAGATTAATCTCAACACATATTTATTAATGTAAATATGGACAAAATCATTAATACTGCACAAAAACCAAAAAAATTGTTCTAGGATAGAAAACATAAAAGTAAAAATCAACATAGTCCTACTGGACACAAACCTAGCCTCCTGCCTTAGCCTCTCGCTAGTATCAGTGGTAACGTGTCTGGCCTTCCCTCCTCTTCCGAGGGGTCGGCCGGTTCGCGCGCGCGCCCCGCACAGCAGGCTCCGTAAAGGTTGCAAATGTCCACTAGAGGCTACTGCGGTGGCTAGTCTACCAGGCGGGTAGGACTAGATCTCCCTTCCAGAGCCGAGTCAGCACCTCAGCTGCACACCACGTTCAAGCGAGTCTCGGGGCATTAAGATTCGACCCAGCCGGCACCCCTCATGGCAGGTAGCCTGCTTGGGCGAGGGCTACGCCTTTCGCTATTCACTTCATTCGGCTGACACCTTACACTCTTACTGGACAACATTTTTTTTTTTTCATATTTTAATCGAATCATATCATCATATTGGCAACCTTCTGCTACTTCGCAATGACACTAAACTTACATACAGCTAAATCATAATCCAACTACCAATACAAGATTTCCATCTAAACCTTCCCACTACACCAAAGTTCCGGTCTCTCGAGTCAAGCCGGGTCAACATGATTCACATCTGACAATTCCGTCTCATTTTCAATATATAATTCTTTGCCTTTTGAGATCATCATATTGGAAAAAATGAATTGCAAATTATGCATATCCTCTGATTAGTACTTCACTCAGATAATGTAGGAACCACATGAAATTAACAAAGGAAGGTTAGATAAGCTAATACAGATATCTCCTTTATATTTGGAACTGCTATCCCTTGACATTTTTTCTTTCAACATTGTATGTCTACCAGAACAGACATCTGTGGGCGTGCAGTTTATTTTCCTCCCCCCCCCATCACTATCTCAGATGTAAAGCGAAAAAGTGGCCAGCAGCCTCAACCATTCCAACCAAGCCCACTAACATCAACTCACACAGCACTTGAAAACATCTTTAAAGACAAGGTACATCTTTTTAAGGCTATTGACAAGCAGATTGATAATTCTAACTTGTTCTCAATTGTTGTTTCCCGCATGCGACTGATTTCTCTAAGATGTGTTGGAAAGTGATCCAGTACAGGGTTCTGTAATTAAAAATCCCTACATCTGCGAAACTCTCCTGCTAGGAAATTACTTGACTTGCTAATTCGTATCACTAATTAAAGAGTCGATTTTTCCTTCACAGAGGCCTTAAAAGTTGGAAATTATGGTGTTTGAGCCTCTGAAAAAACCGGGGTCAATGTGAGGGGTCCCCAAAGAAGATATCTCAGTAACTGTCATTGTTGTTCTCTGGACTCCAGCCCAATTCCTTTTTTGATGCTGGCCCTGAAAAAAGTTATTAAATTTCTTTAACCCCCCTGATCTTTCAAATGAAACAATTGGCCTGAAAAGCGCCACTTTTGAAAAGGGCCCGAATCTTTAAATTGCTCAGAAAGTTTGATGGAAAAATTTTTATCACCAAGATTTTTCAAAAGATTTTGAAAACTTTTTATTTTTGGCCTTTGATGAAAGATTTCAAAATAGTTCATTCTGTCCATATTAAAAAAGGAACAGCCCAAAACAACAGTGCCCTCCTTTTCTTTTCAAACCAAAACCGATTTCTTCTGAACCCTTTAAGATTTGTATTTAACTGCGGTTTTTCCCCCCCCAAAATTTCTCAAAAAAGGGTTTTTTTTTCCAACCCTTTGCGGAGTGTTCAAAGATTGGGAATCAAAGCATTTGTGTAAAGAGATTTGCCCTTTTCTGGCTTCGCCCGGGGGGCCCTTTTACTTATGGGCGGCCTGTGTCAGCTTTTTTATGGGTGTCTCATTTGGTTCTCTGACACTCGGTGTTTTTTGTGAAGGTTGGTTGCCAGCAGCCGCTCCTGTACCGTGTGTAAGCATCTCGCAAATCTCTTTACCGCACGACGCTGTGTTCTACGGGGTTTGTCTTTGGAATTGTGTGCACACAATTCTTAATTTGTAAAGAGTGTGGGGTTCGGCCAAACCCCTCTCTTCACGGTCTATTGTTTTTTATGTATGCCTGAACGTGGTAACCTAGACGCATTTTTGTGAAAAATGACTTCGGTAACCTCTTTTTTTTTTAAAAGAATGCCCTGGGTTTATAGCCTGGGTCTGAGTACCAGCTGGGCCCAGGGGGAGGATCCTTTCCCCTCTGTGAAGCGGGGGAGGAAGGGGGTTGCCGTCCTGTACACTTCTTCC
>NW_023664706.1:0-10000 GCF_015228065.2 Penaeus monodon
ATACTGGCGGCTCGGGGGAGGTGGCCTTGCTAGTCCTCTTACCCCAGAAAGACCTCACCGGCAACGTCAGGAAAAAAGGATGTGCTGGGGGAGGGGTGCAGTCCACCCACCCAGCATACATAAATACAAAACGTGGCGCATATACTACAATTACACACACACATACACACACACACACCACACATACACACACACACACTCACACAACACACAACACCACACACACCACACACACACACACACACACATATATATATATATATAATATTATATATATATATATATATATATATTATATATATACCTAGTATACACTCATATATTATATTATTGTATGTATATGTATATATACCGATGTGTTTGTATGTGTGTGTATATATATAAAAACATATATATATTACATACATGACCAGTACAACATTGTCGTGATCAGATTTCAACACCATATTATTGCGCCAAGAAAAAATGCAGCCTAGTATGCCTTAAAACCACGAAGCAAAACAGCAGCACTGCAAGAGCACGGAAACCAGGTGCAGACGAACCACTGCGCAGAACATGATTAGAAAATGAGAATCCACCTTGCAATTTCAAGAATAAAAGTGATGAGTAAGTGTTAGAGACTCAGAAATGCAGCACGATAAGCGCATAAGGGGATTAGTGCGCGGGGGTGGTAAATAATTACGCCGGAAGTGAGGATGCGCGCCTGGGGAAAAGCCCGCCAGAGACACGAACAGAGAGAGGGCGGGCTGGGGTTCGCCAAGGCAACACGCTGTCGCCCTTTTGTGTTTTTACCTATTTTTCTGAACTTTTGTGACGGACTGCCCATCGACAGTGGGTTATAACAGCGACATGTGGCTCTAAATATAGAAGGTAAGATAATTATATTGGTCGTGCATATGTACGCTGTCACTCTCTTAGTAAAAACACCAGAAACTCATTCCGTTTATTCTCTTTGTCGATTTTCCTTTTGTCCTTGTGTTTATTTTTAATAAATCAAGTGCTGTATAGAGAAGATTAGAAACTACACCTAATGCAAGATTTCGGCAGTAATGACCCTAAACACTTGTTTTTCATGGTGAACAAGGTGATTCTAAAATCGAAAGTGATTATTGATTGTTAACCTTGTTCACGAGAGTACATGCACGCCGCACGCATCCACAATACACACATGCTCTCGCTCTCGCTCTTTTCCGCTTCTCTCCGTTCTGCTCTCTTACCTCTCTCTCGTCTCGCTCTCTCGCTCTCTCCCCGCTCTCGCTCTCTTCCGCTCTCTCTCGCTCTCTTCCGCTCCCTCGCTCTCGCTCTCTCCGCTCTTCTCGTCTCTCTCCGCTCTCTCTCGCTCTCTGTCACTACTCTCTCTCTCGTTCACTCACTCCTCTCTCTCGTTCACTCACTCTCTCTTCGGTTCACTCACTCTGCTCTCGGGTCCTCACTCTCTCTCTCTTCACTCACTCTCTCTCTAGTTCACTCACTCACTCTCTCTCGTTCATCGCTCTCGCTCTTTCGCACACGCAAGGCCAGTCACCAGAAAAGACCTAAAGGTAAATTGTCCATGTATGACCTCTTGATCAGTGTTTGGGTTTATCTGTTGGATTCTCTAGTTTTATTAGATTCCCTCTTGGCCATTTCATCTTGAACTAAATGGACCACAGTTGCTACCGCATATTGAAAGATAAAAAAAACTCGGGAAAAACATATTAACCTTGGCGGATAAGCCCTTAGAGTTAGAACACCTTAAGAGGCTGTGATTATACATTTAAACTGAGCTAAACGCGACAGCTTGTTCTTGGATGGCAGCTTGGGTGCTCAGAGTGGTGTGATAATGATAATAAATCATGGTGCCAGTGCTTTTTTAAGTGTTACCATCGACGGACTCGCGCCGGCCAAAAGGGAGTCAAACATGAGACTTTATTTAACATTTCCGATCTTTTCTGGTGGCTTGTGCTTTCTCATTACAAAGGTGTGTTTTTATGATTTCTGTGTATTGATTTGCGTTAATATTTTCTCATTTTATGTTCTTATATTTTATCGATTTTTGGTTGATGGTTGTGGTAAGTCTTAACTTTTAAAGGGTGCAGGTGTTGCAACAGCATTGTGCAACAAGTGTTTTGACGTTTGTAGTGAGATTTACGTGTCTAGTGCTCCATCGGCAAGCCCAGGTGAACAGAACACATGAACATAAGACGGTTTTTGTGTAGTAAGTGACACATTGTTTTTTAAAAGGTTGCCCGAGGAAAGTTGGCCCTGAGCAGGGGCGCAATCCGCACCGCCAGGAAGGTGAGTGAGCGGCAGGAAGTCCTCACGTGTGGAAGGTTATCTGACACTGAGCTTAGTGTTTATATGATGAAACTGGCAATGCAAATTTCGGACCCTGTAAGGCAAGGACTAGGAGTGGAAGAGAGGATGCTTTAAGTTGAAGCAAAAAGGCAAAGAGGACATGAGGAAAAGTGACGGAAATTATTAAAGTGTTAGAAAACTAAGTTGGAAGAAGAACGTAAGAAAAAAACGAAAGAAAACTGTAAGCTCCTGATGGAAAAGAACGTTTATCCTCGAAATACAGTGCAAACACGATCACCGGCTCGGGACGAAGCACTTCGCCCAGATGGGAAGAGCAGAGTGCCAGAGGGAGGGAAAGCAGCGTGAAAGAGACCGCGCAGCACTTCTTGAAGCCAGGACCTGCTCTCGCCATCCAAAGCAGAACCCGGAAGAGCTGTTGTTGGCAGAGGCAAACCGTTCCCTGAGAGAGGCTCTCGGTTATTACCCAGTTTAATCCTGTTATCAAACCCATGCAGACACCTGTCAAGTGACGCGAACAAAGTTCACAAACCTGCAGTGCTGGGCCTTCTTCACCTCTCGTACGACGCTGCGGGGCAGTCGGACTAAGGGTTGCTGGTCTACAATGGAGAAGGAGCCAATTCCAAAGTTTTCAGGCGACACTCCAGCATTTCACCACTTCGACGTAATCAGAAAAGAGAGGTGGATTCGACATATTGAGAAGAAAATTATCCAATCCACCAAATAAAACATTTTTATAGAAAATGCCAGGCAATATTGTTAAGGACCTGCAGACTGATAATCAACAGCCCCATCTTTGACAGCATCACAATATGGGGGGATTTTAAGTCAAAGCTACGACAGAAGTTTCGGGGAACCTGCTCTGCAGTGACTATTTTCGGCTACTCCATGAACGACGACATGGTTAAGTGGTCAAAGCTCCTCTGGATTTTCTATACTGCCATAGAGGGTGCGTTTATCAGGGCGTTCGAGAGTACCCTGAAGCAATTGAGAGAGCCAGACGAATAATCAGGCGGTTATTTTGCAAAGGTCTCCAGGTGGCTGAGGGAGATGTGTGCCATGTCAGAGGATTTTGCCCCACATAAAGCAAGTAGTGGACGTAACCCCAGCGGGTGTGGAACGCAAGGATGGGCGGTCGTGCAGAGAAGAAGGACCGGCTAGTCTTTTCCCTCATCTGCAAGACTGGAAGCAAGGTAGCTGGAATAGAAGAGGGGGGGCCAGATGGGTCAGGATGGTTATTCCAGAACCTCTGGGTTGTCACCACGCGAACCATCTCGGGAAGCATAGTCAGTCTACGGAGGCCAGCTTCACGAACGTGTTGGGGCGTGCAGTCGAGGAAGGGACTTCAGGAGAGAATGTCCCTTTCTTCAACAACGAGCAGAACGGGACTGCTGGCATCGGGAAGAAGAACAGACCTTAGGAGGCAGGGTTCCAGAGTGCAGTTCCACGACAGCAACCAGGTGACTCGACACAAAATGCCTATTAGCGGAACGACCTACCGTGATGAATAAATATAGAGGGGAAACTGTTGCAGGCATTTATTGACCACTGGGAGCCAGGAACTTTAATTAAGAAAGAGCAGTTGCACACTTTTCACCACGCAAACTTTTTATCGCACATCGAGGTCTAAGAGGACAGTGCAGGACAAAGAAACTTCCTGTGATTGAAGAATTGGATGGTGAGGTTCGGTTAATATATGGTAAGAGGCTAATCCACAGGGTTATTGTTGTTGTATGCTGTATCATTTCCAGGTGATCTCTAGGGTTGGTGTGGATTTGCTGCGCAGAGTACATTATAAGATCATACAGATGCTGATACTCAGGATGCTTATCTTCATCTCTTGATAATGAAGTTTTTACCCTTGCAGTATGAGAAAGGTGAATCTCTGGGAATTGTATCATTTTTGCATCAACAGCACGACCTACTGAGTACGTTTTGGCTCCCTTGTGCAAAGACGGGTTTGTCCAGCCCCACAATGGGTATGTAGTAAACTTGCAGCATATCACCTGTTTCAGTGGGAAGTCCGTTTGAATAAGGTTTTAGTTGCACTACTTGCGCTTGCTATACCTCGAACTTTATGAACCTGCAAAGGGGACAGGATTGTTCCAGTGTTTGTGGGGAAAGTTAACAGCTAACCCGGGTACACACTTCGACAACGGGTCCACTTTGGTGTAGAGAGGAAGTAGATAGATGTCTTGATTGCTGTGAAAACTAAAGATGACCTATTTCAGAAAAGAGAGCAGCTGTTGATTTGGACATCATAAGGATTGTACAGATTTTGATTGGGATGGAAGAGGATGAGTTTGACAAGGAGCATGGTCTTCAGTTGGCAGATGATTCTCAGGTAGAAGATCTGTTCTGTGTGTTGCTGGTAGTGATACACTGTGGGGAGAATTGATGCTGCTTTAGAAGCAAGTGCCATCGCTGAATCGGCACTAATTGAATCCAGATAGTGAGGAAATAGTTGACTGGACCATCTCTTGGTCATCTTAACTCAAAGAAAACGGGAACTTTTGCAAGAAGTATTTGCAAAAGTTCCCTTGCTCTCTTCTCAGGAAGATAAAATCAAGTAGGTTTGGTTAACCTGGCGTGACACATAAGATAGTGGACAGGTGAGCAAGCCCACTATCACCAGGGCAGTGGAGTAGGCCAGGTCGGCGAAAGAGAATAATCCGAATGAGTGTGGATGACCATGCTGAGGCTGGTATCCATTGAAGCCATCAACATTCTCTTGCTTTCGCATGGTGTGTAGTTAAAAAGAAAGATGGTAGTTTACGCTTTGTGTAGATTTACAGGAATCGTAATTCTCGCTAACAGTAGCTGATACATATCCTCTCCGAGGATTGACGAATTGTAGATGAGCTCAGGGACACTCAGGTCTTTTCAACTTCTCGAAAGCCGTTCTGCATATTTGGTCATGGCCGTTAGAAACCTTCTGATAACCCAAAACTGCTTTTCAGTGATGGTACGTCTGTTTCAATTTCGTTAGGATGCCGTTTGGCTTTCTACAGCACCAACAAACGTTCCAACGCAATGAATGTAGTACTTTCCCCAGTTTAGGAGGCACACTCTTGCTTATCTGGGAGATGTTGTAGTTTATAGCCTGACTTCAAACTCTCACTCATACAGCTTGCGGAGGAAACGCTTAAAATTTAAATGATTGCTGGTTTTAAGCTAAACCTGGCCAAAGTGCGAAGCTTTGCTTGTGCAGGAATTTTCGATCCTGGCTTTAAGGTAAACCCCTGAAGGATTTGCCAGACCCTGAGAAGGTGCGTAGCATTGTAGATATGGACACCTCCACGAAATGCAAACGGTAGTGCGCCGCTTTCTGTGCTACAGGGTTCTTAGAAAAAACATTATACATAAGTTGATGCTATAGCAGCACCATTAACACAAGTAACTAGAAAGGATCAGTCATTTAGGTGGGGTACACCTTGAAACAAGAAGCCTTTCAGTCATTAAAAGATAGTGTGGCTTACTTCCCTATATTGCCAGAAAACCTCGCTTAATGACCCCTTTGAGGTGCACACAGCTGCTTCCAATTGGGTTATTGGGCGCATGCTTAATGCAGAGGGATGCTCATGGCAACCCTCTGCAGTTGCAGACTTCTCACGAAAACTCCGTGGGCAGAAAACACGTTAATCTTGAAACAGATGCCGAAGCTATGGCCGTTGTAGAAGGAGTCCGGGCATTGATACCTTATATTATGGTAGGCAGTTTACTGTGTACACTGATCAGCCGTCATTAAGTATATGGTTTTTACCAGAAAGACCAAAAGCGCTCGAATGTCACGTTGGCTTATGAGCTATCTCATCTAATCAATTCCAAATCACTTAGAAGCAGGTGAGTGCACACAAAGTGCAGATATGTTATCTCGTTCCGATAGGCAAATTGATCTTGCTGATGTGATCCCACTGCTATGCGGAAGAGCAAACTCAAGGGACTCGTTACTTCTGGAGATCATGAATATTTGGAAGGAAAGGAGCGGCCCAAAAAGGAAGTACCGTTGGCTCTTGATGAGGATCTCTTTACAGGAACGGTGTTCTCTATAACATTCGTGAGTTGCCTGGGCATGGAAGTACATCAGTTGTAGTCCTCGGTCATTAGTGCAGCTGCATTGAAGGCTTGCACATGATAGTGCATCGCCTCTCATCATGGTGTATTTCGGACCTATCAGAAGTTAGAAGTTAAGAGATTTTATTTATTTTACGAAATGTTGCTTGATGTTAAGAGCTATGTCGCTGTGTGCAACCCCATGCCATCGAAGAAAAGGGACTCCACACAGAGCTCCTTTAGCGCCTGCACCAGAGGTGTCAGCTCCTTCGAAAAAAGGTGTCAGCTGATCTTGTAGACTGTGGCCTGCGACTGCTGGGTATAGTATATTTCTTGTCTCCTTGACATCTGACACGATTATTGCAGTTGATTCCAGTTCCGTCTAGGATGCCGAGGGTTGTTGCAGATGGCTTAATTAACGACTTTTGACAATTTTGGACCACCACGGCTCCTGTAGACAGATGGTGGTTGTGAGTTTACAAAAGGTTGTCCAGTACCAAGGTCGTGTATTGTCAAAACTAAGACTCACCGGACCATTGCCTGTCACCCACAGGCTAATGGTATGGGGAGAGGTAAAAAAGGGTGGGGTCCCAAAAAATAAAAAAAAAAGGGGGGGGGGGGAACAATGCCTTAGCAACTCTAAACTGAGCGACATCCATTAGAGTGGCCATCAGTATGTCCCTCAGGTTCGATTAGCATTTGAACAGTGCTTCACGAGTCGGTAGGTGGATCAGCCACTTTATCTTCTCATGGGTCATCACGGTCATTTCCCTGTAGGCCTTAATGACGTAACATTTGCAATAGATGCTGCAAAGGAGTTTCTGATTCGTTGCAGGAAGCGCGTTACATTGCATCGAAACGTTCGCGTCGGGACCCGGGAAAACATGGCTAGAAATTACAATAAAACGAGGTAAGGGAAAAGCTGCTGAAATGGTTGTGTTCACGATACTTTTCAGAAATTTTTCGCAGGGCTTACTGGTCCTCGTAGAACTTTAGGTTCACGCTGGGATGGGCCAGCTCGCAATAAGAAGCGTGTTGGGCTGTAACTTACAATCACTCGGTGTAGAACCACCTTACAAGACGCAGATTCATGTAATCAGATGAAACCTTTCGGACAACTTGAGGAACTAGCGTTCGTGAGTCCACCCGACCCACAGTCTGACAATACTGTGACTGAAGCAGCAACATGAGGGGATGGCTGATATAGATCCTAGGGAAGTACTGCTCTATCCTCCGTAACGCCCTTGCTGGAAATGCAGTACATAAAGATCTTCCTGTATATCTTTTGTATATATGGTATTATTGTTTTTTTATTTTATTGTATGTTATGTAATTTCAATATTTACTTTCTATGTTTGTAATTCTATTTACTTTTAGTTGTTAATTCATATTTACTTTTATGTTTGTAATTTCATATACTTTTTATGTTTGTACTTTAAATTTACTTTCGGTTGGTACTTTCATATTTACTTTATGTTTGTAATTTCATATTTACTTTATTAGTTTGGAATTTCATATTTACTTTTATGTTGTAATTTCATATTTACTTTTAGGTTCGTAATCTCCTTTTTCATTTACTGTTATTTTACATTAACTTTTACCTTTTAAGTTGTTACCTTAATTTAATGTATTTTAATCTGTAAGGCCTTAGTTTAAGTTGATATAATTTTGTAAAAACAATTTTCCTTTTAGTTATTGGTTTGCGCGGTTTTATGTTAATTTCTAATTTAGCATTTTACCGATTATGTTCCTTTTTATGTTTTCCTTTTAACTTTAAAATTTATTATTTTTACGAGTTCTCGGTAGTTTTACTTCGAGGGCCGGCTCAGTATCACAGCCTTTATAATTACTGCCTTTTGTTATACAAAGGTCCTGCCGCTGCGAGGGGGAGCGATGACAGCGTGCCCCAGCCATGTATTTTGGATGTTCTGGACTGTCTTCCACGATTGTCTGTCACAGGTCTCCACATTCCTGCCGTTTAGATGAAACAGGGACGGATTGTAGCGGTTATGAGCGAGTGGACGAGGTGGACGGAACCGGAAACTCGGTTGTTGCTGCTAGATGGTACCGACATGGGGAGTGTGATATGGTCGGCTCGTCGCTGTGATTCCCGATGATGGCTTCTATTTTCTGCGCACAGGGGGATCGCCACGGACATGGCGGCCGGGCGGAACCTAGGGATTACCATCAGGACCGAGGCGAGTGGAGGCGAAACCCCGACATTTCACTCCCGGTCCATGGGAGGGGTGTTCGTGAATCAGATTTTCAAACAACCATATGCGGCCCAAGAAAAACTGCAGCCCTAGGATGCCTAAAACCACGAAGCAAACAGCAGCACTGCAAGAGGCCACGGAAAACCAGGGGCAGACGACAACACCTGCGCAAGAACATGATTAGCAAATGAGAATCAACCTTGAAATGCAAGAATAAAAGTGCATGAGTAAGTAGTTTAAGACTTCAGAATGCCGCACAGATAAATGCGCATAAGGGGACTTTGCGCGGGGGCGTTAAATAATTACTCGAAGTGAGGATGCGCCCCTGGGGGAAAGCCCGCCAGAGACACCTGGAACAGAGAGAGGCAGGATGGGGTTCACGCCAAGCAACACGCTGTGTACTTTTGTGTTTTTACTATTTTCTGAACTTTTGTGACGGACTCCCATCGACAGTGGGTTATAACAGCGACCTGTGGATAAATATAGAAGTAAGATAATTATATTGGTCGTGCACTATGTACGCTGTCATCTCTCTTAGTTAAAACACCCAGAACTCACCGGTTATTTCTTTGTCACGATTTCCATTTTGTTCCTATGTCGTTTATTTTTAATAAATCCAAAGTGTGTATAAGAGAAAGCATCTTTTAGAACTACACCTAATGTAAGATTCGGCCGTAATGGGCCCCTAAACACTGTGTTTTCTCATGGTGAACAAGGTGATTCTAAATCGAGAGTTGATTATTGATTGTTACCCTTGTTCACGAAGTACATTCACGGCGCGCACGCATCCCAAACATACACACATGCTCTCGCTCTCGCTCTTTTCCGCTCTCTCTCCGTTCTCGCTCTCTTCCGCTCTCTCTCGCTTCTCGCTCCTTCCGCTCTCTCTCGCTCTCTCCGCTCTCTCTCGCTCTCTTCCGCTTCTCTCGCTCTCGCTCTCTTCCGCTCTCTCTGCTTCGCTATCTTCCGTCCTCTCTCGCTCTCACTCGCTTCCTCTCTCTCTCTCTCTCGTGTCACTCACTCTCTTTCTCTCGTTCATCACTCTCTCTCTCGTTACACTCACTTCTCTCTCTCGGTCACTCACTCTCTCTCTCGTTCACTCATCTCTCTCTCGTTCACTCACTCTCTCTCGCGTTCACTCACTCACCTCTCTCGTTCACTCGCTCTCGCTCTTTCGCACAACCAAGGCGTCACCAGAAAAGACACTAAAGGGAAATTTCCATGTTATGGACCCTTGATCAGTGTTTGGGTTTCTGTGGATTCTCTCATTATTAGATTCACTCTTGGCCATTTATCCTTGACTAAATCGGACCACAGTGCTACCGCATATGAAAGATTAAAGAAAATCGGGAAAACATATTAAACCTTGCGGATAAGCCCTTAGAGTGTAGAACAACTCTTAGAGGCTGGGATCTACATTTAACGAGCTAACGCGACAA
>NW_023664707.1:0-2500 GCF_015228065.2 Penaeus monodon
TGACTGGGGGAGCCTCGGGAACCCCAGGCGGTCCCACAGCCTGCCGACCCTTATTGGGGCTGTGGGGGGCGGCAGAGTGGCGTGCACCGGAGTGACCACCGAGGCTAACCTCAGGCGTGCTTTCCGGTAGGCGCTTGGAACATCCGGTCCTTGCGGCAGGATGAGCGGTTACCTCTGCTATCGCGGGAATTGAAGCGACTGGAGTTGAGGTGGCTGCCCTCTCAGAGGTGAGAAGACCTGGTAGCGGCACGATCAGTGTGGGTGGTTACACCTACTACTGGTCGGGCCGCAGCGATGGTCACCACCTCCAGGGTGTAGCCATAGCCATCTCCAGTCGACTTCAGCCTGCGGTAGTCGAGGTGACACCGGTTGATGAGCGTATCATGGCATTGAGACTGAAGCATGCTTTTGGCTTCATGTCTCTTATTGCTGTATACGCTCCTACCGATGTACATAAAACCGATGTGAAAGAGGCGTTCTACGCCAAACTCGCATCTGTGGCAGACGATTGCCCCCGGCGAGACATTCGCATTGTTCTGGGCGACTTCAATGCGGTATCCGGCTGTGACCGAGCTGGCTACGAGATGTCTGTCGGCCCCCATGGCTCGGAGCTGATCCCAGCAGCGAGAATAGCCTCCTTCTCCGGGACTTTGCTAGGTCCCAGAAAATGAGGATCTCTGGCTCCTGGTACCAGCGCTCCAACTCGCATCGCTGGACTTGGTACAGCGATACGGGTACAGTTGCCAAGGAGATCGACCACATTCTTGTCAGCACGCGATGGAGGATCCTCCAGAACTGCAGGGTTTACCGGAGTGCTGAGTTCTGTGGCACCGACCATAGGCTGCTTGTGGCTACCCTGCGGGTCCACTTCAAAACTCCCCGTCCCTCCAGTGGCCACCCTAAGGTGTTTCACTTGGACAGACTAAGGGAGGAGGAGTGTGCCGTGGGTTTCGCCACGGCAGTCTCTGACCGATTCTCAGAAACCAGCAACCTGACGGATCCAGTGCTCTGTGGGAGTCCTTCAGCGCGTAACACTCGAAGCAGCTCAGGAGTCCATTGGCGTACGCCCAAGGACAAGGCAGAATACCATCTCCTGGAGACATTAGAGGCCACTGAAGCGTGTCGCAAGGCTCGGCTGAATGGGAATCAAGTCTTGCGTCGTTCCATGGTGGTAGGGCTCGGACACTGCTGAGAAAAGGGACAAGGAACAGTTCATCAGGAATCTTGCTGAGGAGGTCGAAGGCCATTTCTTGGTAAATGACCTTCGCCCTGCCTACCAAGCCCTGAGAAAACTGAACCCTAAGCCCTCCTCACAGATGACTGCAGCAGATGGACGGATCATCTCAGATCATGTTGGGGTTCGTGAACGTTGGGCTGAGTATTTGAACAGTTGTACAGGTGGATCCCTCAACAGTTAGCTTGGATGCAAGCGATGTCTCAGTGCCTGTGCCGGACCACCCATCAGCGAGGAACCTCCTACCTAACAGAGGTTAGGCTGGCGATTTCCAAGCTGAAGAGTGGGAAAGCTGCAGGCATATGTGATATCCTGCTGAACTGCTAAAGGCTGGGGGTGAACCTATGGCTCGGGCCTGCATACAGTCTGACTGCCATTTGGCAGTCTGGTACCATTCCCCCTTGCTGAGGGGCGTGGTCATCCTCTCTGGAAGGGGAAAGGGGATCGATGGGACTGTAGCAACTACCGTGGCATTACACTGCTCAGCATACCAGGCAAGGTTCTCGCTCACATTCTTCTGAAACGGTCCGCAACCACCTACTGAGGCACCAGAGACCGGAGCAGTCTGGATTTACTCCTGGCAAGTCACAATAGACCGTATACTAGCGCTTCGAGTAATTGTGGAACGCCGTCGTGAGTTTGGTCGTGGGTTGCTTGCAGCCTACATCGACCTCAAGAAGGCGTTTGACTCGGTGCATCGGGAATCGCTATGGGAGATCCTGAGGCTCAGGGGAATTCCGACACAGATTATTGGCCTGATAGCAAGCCTCTATACTGGTACTGAAAGCTGTAAAGTGTGGTGGGGGTATGTCGAACTTCTTCCCTGTTAATTCAGGGGTGAGGCAAGGCTGTGTCCTTGCACCCACACTTTTCAACACTTGTATGGACTGGATAATCCTTGCACCCACACTTTTCAACACCAAAGTCAGTGCGGAGCAACACTAGGCAATATTAAGGTCTCGGACCTTGACTTTGCCGACGATGTTGCCATCCTATCTGAGTCCTTGGAGTCACTTGTGGCGGCTCTTGATGCATTTATAGCAATTAGGCAAGCCCCTAGGCCTAGAGGTCTCCTGGACCAAGACCAATTCAGACTTTGGGGGCCTGCTAGGGGGAACCCGTTCAGTCGTCCATCTTGCGGCGAGAACGTTGAAGTCACAGAAAGTTTTTACATACCTTGTACGTAGTCCATATCTCTGGTTGTCAGACCAGGAAGGTCAGTAAACGGATTGGTCTGGCACAGGAGTCATACTCGATCAACAAGAG
>NW_023664707.1:5000-7500 GCF_015228065.2 Penaeus monodon
GCGGGTCCGTCGAGCTCCAAGCCATGTCTCCTAGGACGTCCCACGGGTCTCCTCCACCCGGTTGTCTCGCAAGAGACAACCCTGGGGGGCAGGGCCCGTCCAAGGGAGGCGAGCTAGGTGGCCATATAGCCTAGTTGGCGACCCCGGGATTATGCAAGTAACAGGCCCCTCCCAGTCTCAGGGTGAACCGCCGGTTGGACACGTGGTCCTGCCAACTGTACCCATGATCCGGCAAGGGACTTTTTTAAAAAAGGATAAAGGGCGAGACCCCAAAGGCACTGATGCGTCCGGGTTTCGTTTCCCATAGAGCAAAACTGGAAGTATCAAGGCCTTGAGACACGCAGTTTGGGTCCTTCTGCATGGGTCCGACATCCCCAAAACCTCTTGTTGATCGTTTTCATGAACTCCGTTGCCAGACCAATCCGTCTACTGACTTCCTGTCTAAAACCCAAAATAGGGACTACGCTCCCAAGGATGTAAAATTTTCTGTGACTTCAACGCCCTCGCCGCAAGCATGGATCGACTAAAGGGGTTTCCCCTACAGGCCCCCAAAGCCCTGAATCTTGGTCTTGGTCCAAGACCTCTAGGCCTAGGGGTTTCGCCCTTTGCTAAATGCTAAAGAGCCGCCACAATGACCCCAAAGGGCTCAATGGGATGGCAACTCGTCGGCAAAGTAAAGCCCGGACCTTAATTTTGCCTAGTTTGCTCCGCACTGATTTTGGCTAGTATTTTCCCCATTATCCGCCCTACAAATGTTAAAGTGGGGGTGAAAGACACACCTTCCCTCCCCCCTAAATTAAAACAGGAAAGTTCGACTTACCCCCACCCATTTTACCGCACTTCAGTCCCATATAGGGGGCTTGCTATCAGGCCAAAAATCTGGTCGGTTCCCCTAGCCCGGATCTCCCATAGCGATTCCGTGCACCGATCAACCCTTCTTGAGTCGATGTAGGTGCAACCAACCACGACCAAACTCACACGGCGTTTCCAATTACTCAAAGCGCTAGTATCGGTCTATTGTTGACTTCCGGGAGTAAATCCAGACTGCTCCGTCTCGGTGCCTCAGTAGGGGGTTGCGGGTCCGTTTCAGAAAAATGTGAGCGAGAACCTTGCCTGGTATGCTGAGCAGTGATCCCACGGATTGTTACGTCCCTCGATCCCCTTTCCCCTTCCAGAGAGGGATGACCACGCCCCTCAGCGGGTCGGGGGAATGGACCAACTCCCAAAGGGCTCAGGACTGTATCAGGCCTAGGTTCACCCCCACCCTTTAGCAGTTCACAGGGTTTCCATATCCCCACAGTTTTCCCCACTCTTCAGTTTAAAAAACGCCAGCCTAACCCTGTTGGGTAGAGGTTCCTCGTGATGGGGGGGGGCCCCGCACGGGCCTGAGACATCGCTTGCATCCAAGCAAACTGTTGGAGGATCCACCTGGACAACTGTTCAAATACTCACCCCAATTTTTCAGAACCCCAACATGATCCGAGTATCCGTCCACCCGCTATCGGACTGCAGTCTCTTAGGAGGGCTTAGGTTCATTTTCCTCAGGGCTTGGTAGCGGGGCGAAGGGTCATTTACCAAAAATGGCCTTCGACCTCCTCACAAAAAATTCCTTGAACTGTTCCTTGTCCCTTCCACAGTGTCCGGCCCACCACCATGGAACGACGCAAGCTTGATTCCCATTCAGCCGAGCCTTGCGACACCTTCATGGCCCCTAATTTTCTCCAGGGGGGATGGATTCTGCCTTGTCCTTGGGGCTACCCAATGGACTCCGAGCTGCTTCGATGTTTCGCGCTTGAAGGACTCCCACAGAGCAACTGGGTCCGTCAGTTTTCTGGTTCTGAGAAACGGTCAGAGCTGCCGTGGCGAACCCCCGGGGACACTCCTCCTCCCTTAGTCTGTCCAAATGAAACCCTTAGGGGGGCCCTGGGGGGACGGGGTTTTGAAGTGGACCCGCAGGGTCCACAAACACCATGGGCGTGCCACAGAACTCAGCCTGGTAAACCCCCGTTCTGGAGGGTCCTCCATCGCGTGCTACAAGAAAAGTGGTCGATCTCCTTGGGCCCCTGACCCGTATCGCTGTACCAAAATCCAGCGATGCGGTTGGAGGCTGGTACCAGGAGCCAAGATCCCCATTTTCTGGGACCCAGCAAAATCCCGGGGAAGGAGGCTATTCTCGCTCTGGGATCACTCCCGAGCCATGGGGGGCCCACGACATCTCTAGCCCTCGGTCACAGCCGGATACCGCTTGAATCGCCCCAAAAATGCGAATGTCTCCCGGGGGCAATCCTGCCCCAAAATCGATTTGGCTAGAAACCCCCTTTTTACATCGGTTTTATGTACATCGGGAGGAGCGTATACAGCAATAAGAGACATACCAAAAGCATCTTCAGTCCAATGCCCTGAACGCTCACAAAAGGGTCACCTCGACTACCCCCTGAAGTCGACGGAGATGGCTATGGGTACACCCTGGGGTGGTGACCATCGCTGCGGCCCGACCCTA
>NW_023664707.1:12500-13556 GCF_015228065.2 Penaeus monodon
TTTTGTTTTCATTATTATCACTATATCACCTTATCATTTTTTTATTGCCATTATCATTATCAGTTACAATTATTTTATTATAATTATTATTTTTGTTTTAAAGATTATTATCATTTTTTTATCATTATCATTTATTATATTGTCATTATTGTAAATATTTCTCGTTTTATTATTCTGTTCTTATTCTTATTATTGTCATTGTTATTATTGTTTTACTATGATTTTCATGGTAACTATTATCATGATTATAATTTTCTTATTTTTTCTATTATTACCGTTATTATAATTTTCATAACCCTTATTATCAGTATCATTGTTATTATTGCTATAAATTTTAGATATCCTTTCTAATCCTACCCTTTTCAAAATTTTACTTTACATTATTATTATTCCACTAAAATAAAAGTACAGTAGTTTCACATCATCTTTTTTCTCTCTTTCATTATTTTTTAAAAATATCATTATCATTATCATCTTATTATTATCACCCTTTTTACTACTACCTTTCCATTAATTCATCATCATCATTATTTGAGTTTTTCTTACATGTGCTTTTTTAATTATTTTTTTTTTCTTGTTATCATCATCATTATTATTATTACAATAATTATATCATTAAATTTTAATTTTTTACTGTTATTATCGCCATTTCCATTATCATTATCAGCTTATCGTAACCATCTATCATTGTTTCTTTTTTCTCCCCCGGTCTTACTTTTTAACTTCTTCACCCCGTCTCTGATGTATTGTTTCTGGGGGGGGGTATTTATCTTCAGCCAACTTTTTTTTTTTTTTTAAAATTTTCATTATTACTTTTTTATGCGGTTTGCTATTTACCATTCAAAAATTGATTACTTGAACAAAACAGATTGTAATGCTGCTTGCTCCTTTTACTGTGACATCTAAGTTGCGAACGTTCCTTTTTATTCTAAAATCCCCCCAAATTTTTTCTTTTCCCGTTATGTCATAGTAACTTCTTGTACTAAAACGGGTTTTAGCTTTTTTTCTTTTATTTTTCTCTTCCTTATTTAAATCAAATTCGGGACTCTTTGGAAA
>NW_023664708.1:0-13554 GCF_015228065.2 Penaeus monodon
ATTTATTTTCGTTACATATCATTATCATCATTCAGTATCATCATTATTGCAATTATTATCCATTATTGCATTTATTTCATATTATGCTATTATTGCAGTTATAATATATATTTTTAATCTATATATAACAACTACAATAATGATAGTAATAACAATAATAACCGCTTTATAATCATTATTTATATCATTATTTAATTAATATCGTTATTACTGAAATTTATTACTGTTATAATAATTATTTTACAATTATACTACAGTAAAAAAAATAATAATGATAATAATAACAATAATAATAATAATAATAATAATAATGATAATAATAATGATAACAGTAATAATAGTAATAAACATCAAATGTTATCCAAATTTTCTTTATTCTCACTTTTATCATCATTATTGTCATGATTAATAGAATTCTGGTAATTAATATCATTATTACCCTAATAATTGCCAGAATCATCAAATGAATGGGAAAAAAACGTCATTTTGGAGTCTACTCTCAAAAGGCTATATTTCGCTAGATTTTGCCGCTTTTTCGACTTTTGAGATTTTTTTTTTCTTTTACCTTTTTTATTATATATGGACAAAATGCCTGTTGTATCATCATTATTATCATGATTATCATCAATTTTTATCGTTATCATCATCATTATCATCATCATTATCATCATTATTGCAATTATTATCATTATTGCAATTATTATCATTATTATTGCAATTATTGCAGTTATAATATATATTTTTACATCTATACTGTGGTTGTAGGCAAACGCACAAGAAGTCAAATTACTCTTTATTTAGAGTGTACAGCTAGTGTTCGAGTGAGAGCCTAGCCGATGAGTGAGTGAGTTCCTTTAGGTAAGGTAAAGTTAAGAGAAAAGACCCGTTGCCGGGGGGGAAAGAAGATGGGAGAGGGGAAGGATAAAGGGGGGGGATCGAAGAGATGATTTAGTAAGAGAGAAAAGAGTCGGGGCTTAACCCAAAACATGCGGGTTAAAAGTTGTGGGCATAGCTGATAGGACGAGAAAGGAGGATAAAGGTCAGCAAGGGAGGCCTCGCGCCATCGGTGGTTCGCTGCCCTGGCATAACGGTGACTCGCTTCGCATGAGCTAACTCACGGGTCGGCGAGGCCACCGCGCCTGGGCTGCGGATCCACTCGGCTAACGAGGGAGGTTGGGAGCGGTAAAGGTGGCCTGTCCGGCGCCATCGGGACGCCACCGTGCACGGACTTCTCGCCCATGGCAACGGTGGTGTCCTCGGCTAACCGTGAGGCTACAGGTTGAAGTACGAGTGAGATCGCTAATCAGAGGCTACCTCCCTTGCCCGCCAAGAAGAAGGATAGATGAACAGGCTCCTCCCCTCTCTCCCTGCGGTGAATCGGTCCTTAATTGGACGATTCAGAGAGAGGGGATGATCGGTTCCGGCAAGGGTGGCGGACGGGGCGCACCGGGTGGAGCCGAGCAACGCCAAGAGAGTTACCATGATCCCTCGATCGTTGTGGCTTTTGCATGGGCATTTTTAAAAGAGATGCACCGCGCCCGGTCCCATGCAATCTCGGCCTCGGCTCTTCCGCGTACCGGACGGTGACGCGCCCCCATTGTCTGATGCCACGATGCTATGTGCTTGCATGTAGCTTCGTGCCCTACTAGCCTACTCTTTCCTATGCGAATTTTCGGCATTAGGATGACTCTGTGCACACCTTCTGGTGAACTGGACCCCATCTTCGGGCGCGTGCTCGGACGTGGGCAGACCTTTACCTCCCGCAGGGGAGGGTGTGTCTGGGGGGCCTTAGAAGGCCTGCCTTACGGTGTGCATAGAGTTGCCATTTTTTTGTTAGGGTTTGGTCTGGCAGACCATCTGATGACTGCCACTCTTGTTTTTTCGAATAGGGCGATAGGCAGGTAGAGCCCCCTTGTCAGGCCTTCAGCCAGGTTCTGTCTAATAGCAGCTGCTAGACAGAACATCAGGTTCCCGCGATAGGGAAGTACCTGGCATAAAAGTTAGTCTTTCTCCCTCACTGTGATGAAATAGTCTGTGGTTGATTTTTTAAGAGGGATGAAGGAACTTACTGGAACCAGTTTACAGGTCCCCTCTACTCTCACTGAGGTGAAACTTTGGGTGTTTCAGAGAGAAGAGGGACTCACGTTAAACTCACCCTGCCAAAAGAACTGCCTGGAAAAAAGTCAGCTCCTCTCCCTCACTGTGATGGAAACAGTCTGGGGTTTGGCGTTTCCAGAGGGACGAAGGAGCTTACGGGAACAGGTACAGAACCCACCCTTATCTCACTGAGGTGAAACATCCTTTGGATGTTTCAGAGGGAAGAGGGATCCACCTCAAAAACCGTCCTGCCATAGGAACCTCCTGGAAAAATGTTAATTTCTCTCCCTCACTGTGGTGAAACAGACTGTGGCCGGCTGTTTCCAGAGGGATGAAGGAACTGACAGGAACAGGGGCAGGACCCCCCTCTTTTCCCAATGAGGTGAAACAACCTTTGGGCGTTCAGAGAAAAGAGGGATTCACTTTGAAAAGGTACAGGTCCCCCGAGGAGCGGAGGGGAAAACTGCCGGGAAAAAAAAAGTGAAAGAGCCCCCTCCTCACTGAGGGAGGAGCAGAAGTGTTCCCATCAATGATGTGCGTAGTGGAAGGGCACCCCTCTGGGATACTCCCAGAGGTTGCCCACCTACCCACGTGTTTGCCGTGCGTGGTACCCTTGTGAGCTGGGAGACGGGAGTCCTGGAGGTTGAGCGATGCCGTGCACGAGTACGCCCTGCGGCTAGCAACACGCCTCTTTGGTCCTCTATTCTGGCAAGACAGGCGGCCTGATCCAGGCCCGGTCAGGTCAATCGGCGGTCTCCCTCGGAGGCTAGGTCAAGCGGGTCATGCTGCCTTTGGTACCCACACCGTCTGTGTGTACCAGTGCAATCGGCTAATTGGCTGCGATATTCACTCATCACCCCTGTTGCTGTTAGACATTGGTTCTAGCACTCATTTCCCCCTTTGTTGGACTCCGTGGTGGGTGGGGGCGTGAGTGAATGAAGCACTGCCAAGTACATGGAAAATCTAAATAAAATCCCCCACAGACAGACCTTACTGTTGACGACCCGTGAAAGGGCCCAGACCACGGCAGCCACCCTGAAGCCTTTACGTGCCCCCGGGTGGCAAAAGAAAACCCGAGCACAGGATGCCCACTGTCATGCCTGCTGCCAAGAGGCGGACAAGACAAATAAATCATGTACAAACATGCTGTCCACCAGATGCCCAAAACAGATGGACTCTGGGTGCGGCCCCTCCAGGCCAGAAACCCAGACCGGGAAGGTCTCTGAGCCCCCCTCAGACGACCCACTGAATGAATCAGGAGCACCAGCTGAACCAGCCGAAACAGCTGGTGCCTCCACGAGCAAGCCCCAAAGCCGAAAGGGCGGACCGAAACGGCCGAGGCCGGAGTCCGACTTGATGGCGAGTCTGGACCCCCAAGGCGTTTCCCGCAATTTAAAGGTCCCCGTTAAACCGAAGGCTTCGACAAGCCTACCAAATGGTAAGGGCATTGGAGAGCCAGCGCAAAATCCCGGCTGTCGATCCGGGGTTGCACGAGATCAGGCATGATCATCGTGCCCAAAGATAAAAGCCACCTTTGTTCCTGCAGGAGACAAAGGAGTTAAAGATGGGGGGGAAAGCGAGCCTCTCGCCACTGAACCCCGAGGAGGAAGAGAGTAAAGGGATGGTGCTACTTGGCTTCTCAGTCTCATACGATGTGGAGGGGGTTTAAACATCAACCCAAGGTCGTGGAGGCTTCCCGTTTGTCGAAGGGGAAGACTCCAACCAGCAAGTCCTGGTGACCATGAAAGGTACCCCAAGCTCCACCCTTGATCGGGTAACTGGGTACCTACAACCTACGCACTTATGTGCCCTAACCACTTCGGTGTTTCAAGTGCCAGAAGTACGGACACCACCAGGCAAAACTGTAAGCCAAGCCAAAATGTGGTGTCTGTAGCAAGGCACACAATACTGAGGTGTGCATCAAGGCACATAAGAAGAAAAAAAAGGACACAACAGCCAAATGTCCCTAACTGTGCCAAGAGGCATCACGCCTGGAGCCTGGCTTGCTCTGTCAGGAAAGGGGGGCCCTCAAACGGCAAGAGGTTGCTAAGAAGCGACCAGACTTTGTTCCTGCCCCCCCAGGCACCTACATCTGGGGGAGGAACAAAAAGCGAAAAGGTTCCCGACCTCCTAAGAGGAAGGAAGCTGCCCCCCAGCCGAAACGGAGATCTCCGACAATCAGGAGTTCCCCCCAAGTGAAGCAAGTGCAGAGGAACCACAGGAGGAAGGTTCCAACAGCACCACACGGTCCCCCCCAGACCCAGAAGACATGTTCTTCGACGAGGGGGACATGTCGATCCTGATCATGCTGTGGTCACAGCAGGGGCAGTATCCTTGTCCAGGCCCGAGGAAGAGGCGGATAAGGCAGTCAATGTTGCCATGACGACACTCAAACAGACCGTAAAAAAGCATAAAGGGAAGGAAGATGGAGAAGGCCAAATCAGCCCAACCCTCTCCCTCAGCCCAGGTCGAGACTCCCCTCCCCTCTCCAAAGCCAGGCTATGCCCTCACAGGCAGAGCCTAGCCAGGCTATGCCCTCCACAGGCAGAGCCTAACCAGGCTGATTCAGTGCCACAAGCCGAATCAGAAGAAGCTGAGCCTGCCAGGCAAGGCCAGCCAATGCACGGGAAACAGCCTGGCCGAGAAAAAGCCAAAGACGAAAAGTCAGAGTACCAAAGGCTCTCCCCCCCCCAGTGGATCCAGGGATACCCTGACAGCCGAAAGAGAGCCCTCAAGCAGTGAGGATCTCACAATGGAGTTGTCAGACTCCGACCGTAAAAACCGAATGTGACGATGTCTCTGATGTAACTATCAATTGAACATCATGACACGCAATCTAATTTATTCTGGCAGTGGAACATCTGTGGCTTCTCCTCAAGGAGTGCCATCCTCACGCAATAGTGCGATCAAGGAGCATTGACATCGTCATGTTTCCAGGAGACATTATCAGCGGAAGCTGTTCGCTTCTCGGGGTATCACGTCTACGCGCTGCCACTTTCCCGATGGCAAAAGAGGCTGATGACCCTGGTGAAGGCAAAAATTTCCCTGCTCCGAAATAGCCGAGCACCGCACTGTGGAGAAGATGTTAAATCTTTTCCGTCGAGATTCAACTGGCCGGGGGACCCCTGAAATTGTAAAAACGTGTTACAGCAGGCCACACTGTAGTAGTTAGACATCAGCCAGGTATGTGCTTCCGCAGCACACGACCGAGTGATCATAGGGGGAGACTTCAATGCACACCACCCCATCCCGGCTCCCTGCAGGGCACCGGATGCGGCTGGCGTCACATAGCCAACGTGCTCGAGACATTCCCGAGATTGCTCTCCTCAACAGCCAGGACCAACGCATGTGAGAGGAGGGGTCCTAGACCTCACCCTGGGCCCCTGCGACTCTGGTGGGAGGATTGGCTGGCGTGTCGATGAGACCGTCATAGTGACCATTATGGCACTATAACAACCCTCATGGATAGGGCCCAGCGAAAAAACCACGACCGAATCCAAAATGGAAAAAAAGACAAGGCCAACTGGCAGGCGTTCCAGAGCGCCTTGGCCCCTGTCTGAGAAGCAATGAACCTACACAGAGCGAAAATGTGGAAGTGCTACAAGCCCGACTTTTAAATGCCATTGATGAGGCAGCCTCACTGACCATACCCAAAACCGGCCTGGGTCCAGGAGTCACAAGGACGCCCGGTACTTCAATGACGAGATTTAGGGAGGTTCCAACCACAGGGTAAACATGTGCCGAAAACATTTCCGAAGGCAAAGAACCCCCGACAACCTAGCCCCCCTAAGGGAGGCGGGAGCGATGCCAAGGAAACTGCCAGCAGAGTGAGGCAGGAAAAGTGGCTGGAATGGGTGTGAGCTTTCGATCACCGTACCAACCCCCTCAGAGCTATGGCAACGGGTCAAACGAGCCACCAGCCGCTCAGCCCGAGATGCACGCACCACGACCCCAGGCAGAGGCCAACAGACTGGCGCAAGAGTTCTCTGCGAGAACGAGCAGCGAAAAGTCTGCCAGCCGAACTGAGGCAAGACAAGAACGCCTACAAAACCCGACAGGGCTTGCTCACATCAGAGAAAGGGCAGCCGAACCCGATAAAATCAGACGTTATCTTTTCTCTGAAGGAACTAAGAGATGCACACAAAGCTAGTCGCAACTCAGCCCCGGGCGAATGACGGGATCTCGTTTCCCCATCAAACTCCAGGCCTGGGGGCTGGTAGGTGAGCTTGCATTCCTGCAACTCATCACCAGGTCCTGGGAAATTCCACTCTACCCAGAGCTGGAAGAGGGTACCATAGTTCCCCTCCCTAAACCAAAGGAGCCGGGGAAGTACCGCCCCATCTCTCTCCTCAGCTGTCTGGCCAAGACTGCCGAGAGGATGGTACGAACCGGCTCCAATGGAAAAGGGAGCCCCAACCGAACACCTCCACGGGTTCACCAGGGGCATGAGCCCCAGCGCACAGCTAGCCACGCTCTTGAGCACAATAAAAACGGGCGCATCTGTGGCAGTATTCCTTTACCTGGAGAAGGGTTTCGAAAGGCAAGTCCTCTTGCCATTCAGGAGAGCCTGATCCAAAAAGGAATCAGAGGTAAGCTCTTGGCTTGGATAGGTGACTACTTTACGAATAGAACAGCCAGGAGTCAAATTCCAAGGTCAAACCCATCACAGCACATGCCACTAGAAAATGGAACGCCACAGGGTGGGGTCTCAGTCCAGCCCTTTTTAACACACTAATGTCCTGATCCTCAACATAAACCTCCCAGTGGGGTGCAAGATTATCTTTCCCATGCAGACGATCTTCTATCATCTCCACTGGAGCACACTGCTAAACAAAGCCCAGCGTTGTCTGGAATTGTATCCGAGGAGTGTTGCAGGACAGGACTAAAGATCTCTGCAGCCAAATCCAAGGCCATGGGTTTGAGACAGAGAGTTCAAGGCACAAGTCTGAAAATCCAGGGAATGGACTTGGGAGGGGTTCAGGAATACCTGTACCTTGGGTAAGATAGACCGGGCCCTCTCCTTCCGCCAGGAGGTCCAGTACCGCTTGACCGAAAAAAAGGCAAGACGTCTGTCATGAGAGTAATGAGGGAAGACACATAGGGGCCAGGGAAAAGAGTACTAAAAATCATTCTACGTACATGCTGTCAGGCCCATTGTAGACTATGCCTCCCTCGCTCTGATGGCATCAAGAGAAAATATAAAGGGCCGATTGGAGACAGTCCAAAACGAAGCCGCCAGGGTCATTCTGGGTGCCCCAAGGTGGGCGAAGGTCCTCAACCTCCTAGTGGAGACAAACCTTCTCCCCTTGGCCTCACGAATTGATCTAACGGCAGCCCAATTCTTATCAAAGGTCATCCAGGCTCCCAGGAACACAAGCCAAGACACAAAATAGTCAGACGCCTAGAAAAAGATAACGAGCTGTTTGCAAACAACCCGGCTGTCTCACACAGCCAGGGTGCTATACGCCCCTCAGCTCAAGAACCACTACTGGCCAAGGGCATGGACTCCCCACACCCTGACTTTGTCCCAAGCTCCGCCGTGGGCACAAAACCCCGATAGAGTTTTTCCGGTTTATGAGGGCTGGGAAGCAAAAAGACTGAATGTTGTACGCCTAGCCTAAAGGCAGAAACCCAGAGGGTCATTGCAACCATCACCCCTCCGGGGAGCCAACATATTACACAGACGGATCGGTCGATCCCCTTTACCCACACTGCGGGGCCGGCTTTGCAGCAAGGGATGCCACAATATCCATGAGGGTAACAGACACGCCTCCTCGCTACAGGCAGAGGTAGTTGCTATCATGGGACACTGAGACACGCGTCCAGGAGAAAAGGACACGTGGTCATACACAAGACTCCAAAGGAGCCGTCGACTGTCTTCAGCAGCGCTCACCCACTGCCAACATCTACCCCCTGACAACCCTCGGCACAATAACACAAAGGATGCTTGCTCAGGGTAGAAGAATTATCATAAACTGGGTTCCCAGCCATATAGGGATCAGAGGCAATGAGCTTGCTGACAGATTAGCCGAAATCGGCCGGGGTATGCCCCCAAATCCCATGATAATACATCAGAGCCGAAGTTACTTAGGGGGAAGTGGCGGCCAACCTTCCTCCGCAGCTTCACAGAGAGGAAACGAGAACATTCCCCCTCGGCCAGCTGGTACTCAGATGCCACAGGCTATGAACCATGGCACTCTCTGAAATAAACAACAGAGGTACCGAAGTCATTCTGCACAGATGCGCCTAGGTTACCACTGTGCATGGCAGATCATAAAACCATAGAACGTGAAGAGAGGTGTTGCATGCATTGCGGCGAGCCGAACGCCACCCCTGATACACTACTTGGAGAATTGCGTGCACACGCAATTCCTAAGACAAACCCCCCAGAACACAGCCGTCGTGCTGGTAAAGAGATTATGCGAGATGCTTACACCACGGCTACAGGAGCGCCTGCTGGCAATCCCACCGCCACGGTAAGCACCGAGTGTCAGACCAACAAAAGAGACAGCCATAAAAAGCTGACACAGGCCGGGCCATAAGTGAAAGGCCCGGGCGAAGCCAGAACTTCGCAAATCTCAAGCAAGCAAGCAAGCAATAGTAATAACAATAATAATAACAATAATAACGTCTTTATAATCATTATTTATATCATTATTTTAATTAATATCGTTATTACTGTAATTATTACGTTAAATAATTATTTTTTCAATGATACTACCAGTAAAAATAATAATAATGATAATAATAACAAAATAATATTAATAACAATATTATAACAATTAGTATTATTATAATTATACTTATTTTATTATTATTGTTATTATTACAGTTATAATATATTTTTTGGCAATAATACTAATAATTTAAAATAATAAAAAAAAATAATAATATTAATAATAATAATAATAATAATAATAATGATAATAATAATAATAATAATGATAATAATAATGATAATAGTAATAATAGATAATAATCATCAAATGTTAAACCAAATTCTCTTTATTCTCACTTTATCACATTATTGTCATGATTTAAAAGAATTCTGGTAAATTATTATCATTATTACCCTAATAATTGCCAGAATCATCAATGAATGGAAAAAACGTCATTTTGGAGTCTACTCTCAAAAGGGTATATTCGCTAGGTTTGACGCTTTTTTCGACTTTTGGGATTTTTTTCTTTTACCTTTTTTTTATTATAATAGACACAATTCCTGTTATTTCATTTATTATTATCATGATTATCATCATTATTATCGTTATCTCATCATTATCATCATTATCATCATTATCATCATTATCATCATCATTAATAATAATTTAAAGAATTTAAAAATGATAATAGTATAATAGTAAATCATCAAATGTTATCCAATTCTCTTTTTTCTCACTTTTATCATCATTATTGTCATGATTTAATAGATTCTGTAATTTTAATCATATTACCATAATAATATGCCATAACATCAAATAAGAAAAAAACGTATTTTAATTATTTAAAGCATTATTTATATTTGCGCTTTTTAGATTTTGGATATAATTTTTTTACAATTTTTACTTTCATAAAGAAACAATTTCTGTAATAATATCATAATCATGATTACATATTATTAACGAATTCAGTCATTATTATAATATATATCTATTATTATATCATTATTGCATTATTATAATTTTGCATAATATTAATATTAAAATATTCAAATAATATAATAATTAAATATATAATAATAAAATAAATAATAAAGTAATAATAATAATAATAATAATAATAATTTATAATAATATTTAATATAATATTATAATAATAATAATACATAAATGTTATTCCATAATCTCTTTATTTCACTATTATATCATAAATCATAATTAAGAAATCTGGTAATATATATTAATTACCATATAATTGCCAGAATCATCAAATGAATTAGAAATATATTATGTTATTTGGAGTTCTATCTCTCAAAAGGCTATATTCGCTAGAATTTTGCGCTTATAACTTTGGATTTTTATATATTACACTATATTATTATATATATGAAAAAATCCTGTTATATCATATTATATAGATTCACATATTATCGTATCATCAAATATATCATCAATTTATCATATTATTATTTGCAATTTATCACATATTGTCATATTAAATTTGGAATTATTATCATTATTACTAATATTGCCAGATATAATGAATTTTAAAAACTATTTAGACTACTCAAAGTATAATAGTAATTAACATAATAATACTTGGTTTTTAATTCATTTTATATCATTATTTTAATTAAATTCGTTATTAATATTATGTTTATAATTATTTACAATTATTACTACAGTAAAAATATAATAATATAATAATCAATAATAATATTAATAACAATATTATAATGAATTATTATCATATTATAATTATTATCATTATTATTGATTATTCAGTTATAATATATTTTTTGGCAATAATACTAATATAAAGTAAAATAATAATAATAATAATAATATAATAATTATAATAATAATTAATATAATTTTAATTATAATAATAATAATTAATATATGTATAATAATTATTTTTAGAATAATCATCCAAATGTATCCAAATTATATTATATACAATATATATTAATACAATATTATAAAATTCTGTAATTATATCATATTACCCTAATAATTGCCAGTAATCATCATAATGAATGGAAAAAAAACTTCATTTGGATCTACTCAAATAGGTATATATTACTAGATTGCCGCTTATTCGATTTATGGGATTTTTTTCTTATACCTTATTTTATATATATATGGACACAATCCTGTATTAATCATATTATCATGATTATCATCATTATTATCGTTCATCATCATTATCATCATTATTCTCATTATCATCATATTCATATTATCATATATTGCAATTATTCATTTATTGCAATATTATTATGCAATTATTGATATAATATAAATTTTACATCTATATAATGACAACACAATAATAATAGTAATAAAATAATAATAATAATATAAGTCTTATAATCATTATGTTATCATATTTAATTAAATCGTAACGTATTATTACTGTTATAATAATTATTTTTCCCAATTATACCCAAAAATAAATAATGATAAAAATAACAATATATTAAAAAAAAAAAAATGATAATAATAATAATAATAATAATTATAATTATCATTATTATTATTATAATAATAATAATAATAATGATAATAATAATAATGATAATAGTAATAATAGTAATAATCATCAAATGTTATCCAAATTCTCTTTATTCTCACTTTTATCATCATTATTGTCATGAGTAATAAAATTCTGGTAATTATTATCATTATTACCCTAATAATTGCCAGAATCATCAAATGAATGGAAAAAACGTCATTTTGGAGTCTACTCTCAAATGGCTATATTTCGCTAGATTTTGCCGCTTTTTCGACTTTTGGGATTTTTTTTCTTTTACCTTTTTTATTATATATGGACACAATTCCTGTTATTATCATCATTATTATCATGATTATCATCATTATTATCGTTATCATCATCATTATCATCATTATCATCATTATCATCATCATTATCATCATTATTGCAATTATTATCATCAGTATTGCAATTATTATCATTATTATTGCAATTATTGCAGTTATAATATATATTTTTACATCTATACTAATAACAACTGCAATAATAATAGTAATAACAATAATAATAACAATAATAACGTCTTCATAATCATTATTTATATCATTATTTTAGTTAATATCGTTATTACTGTAATTATTACTGTTATAATAATTATTTTTACAATTAGACTACCAGTAAAAATTATAATAATGATAATAATAACAATAATAATATTAATAACAATATTATAACAAATAGTATTATTATAATCATACTTATTATTATAATTATTATTGTTATTATTACAGTTATAATATATTTTTTGGCAATAATACTAATAATTAAAGTAATAATAATAATAATAATAATAATAGTAATAATAATAATAATAATAATAATAATAATGATCATAATAATGATAATAGTAATAATAGTAATAATCATCAAATGTTATCCAAACTCTCTTTATTCTCACTTTTATCATCATTATTGTCATGATTAATAGAATTCTGGTAATTATTATCATTATTACCCTAATAATTGCCAGAATCATCAAATGAATGGAAAAAACGTCATTTTGGAGTCAACTCTCAAAAGGCTATATTTCGCTAGATTTTGCCGCTTTTTCGACTTTTGGGATTTTTTTTTTTTTACCTTTTTTTATTATATATGGACACAATTCCTGTTATTATCATCATTATTATCATGATTATCATCATTATTATCGTTATCATCATCATTATCATCATTATCATCATCATTATCATCATTATTGCAATTATTATCATCATTATTGCAATTATTATCATTATTATTGCAATTATTGCAGTTATAATATATATTTTTACATCTATACTAATAACAACTACCTTTTTTATATATATGGACACAATTCCTGTTATTATCATCATTATTATCATGATTATCATCATTATTATCGTTATCATCATCATTATCATCATTGTCATCATTATCATGATCATTGTAATCGTTATTACAATTATTATCATCATTATTGCAATTATTATCTTTATTATTGCAATTATATCAGTTATAATATATATTTTTACATCTATACTAATAACAACTACAATAATAATAGTAATAACAATAATAATAGCAATAATAACGTCTTTATAATCATTATATATATCATTATTTTTATTAATATCGTTATTACTGTAATTATTACTGTTATAATAATTATTTTTACAATTATACTACCAGTAACAATAATAATAATGATAATAATAACAATAATAATATTAATAACAATATTATAACAATTAGTATTATTATAATTATACGTATTATTAATATTATTGTTATTATTACATTTATAATATATTTTTTGGCAACAATACTGATAATTAAAGTAATAATAATAATAATAATAATAATAATAATAATAATAATTATAATAATAATGATAATAATAATGATAATAGTAATAATAGTAATAATCATCAAATGTTATCCAAATTCTCTTTATTCTCACTTTCATCATCATTATTGTCATGATTAATAGAATTCTGGTAATTAGTATCATTATTACCCTAATAATTGCCAGAATCATGAAATGAATGGAAAAAACGTCATTTTGGAATCTACTCTCAAAAAGGCTATATTACGCTAGATTTTGCCGCTTTTTCGACTTTTGGGATTCTTTTCTTTTACCTTTTTTATAATATATGGACACAATTCCTGTTCTTATCATCATTATTATCATGATTATCATCATTATTATCGTTATCATATCATTCATCTTTATCATTACATCATCATTATCACTATGCAATTATTATCATCAATATTGCAATT
>NW_023664709.1:7500-10000 GCF_015228065.2 Penaeus monodon
ATGTTTTCACCTGAGATCACTGTTTCATTTATTTGAAGTATTAAATTTCCGTACATCTCCTCTTCTTTTTATTTAGGCGTGTAGTTAGGCTAATTTCATCTTGTCCCTGTATTGACGAATTTCATGACCCTACGTTTTTGCATAAGCTCTTAGTTTCTACCGAGAACTTGCTGGAGCTTGCTGACGTTCTTACGCCTATTCTAGTGTAGATTCCTTTTCTTATGTCATTGAAACTGGTTATTGATTTGGTAATTTTTGTGAGATCTTTCCGTTCGCTGAAGAAGTGAATATACTGTTGAGAGCTAAAGAAATATCTGTCGCTATGGTAATTCAAGTTAGCTAAATGCGCTGTGGTTTTTCGTATGAGTTTACTCTTTCCCTTCTGAGGGGTAATTTAATTTGGCCTCTGACCATTCTATGGTCGCTGCCAACATTTATTAATTAATAACTCCACATTTTTTACTATATCGCGCCCATTTGAAATATGAAAGTCACAATTCGTTTCTGATGTCAGATGGCGATTCCAATTCCACTTCCGCTCTAGTGTTTTTTCGAAGAATGTATTATGATTTTGAGTGATCGAGCCTCGCCCAAAATCAACTAGCATTGTCCCTCTCATTCCCTAGTACCCTATTCGGTTCCCTATTGCGGTTCTCCTACTGTCTTTACCTATTTTTTTTTCTTTTCTTTTTTTTTTACATTAAAATCTCCCATATTATTGGGAAAATGGGTTTTTTACTCTCTCGGGATAAATGAACCTACTTCATAGAAGATCTATATTTTCTCGTCACGGGGCTGCAGGTTGGAGCATAGGACCTGAACATCTTTAATTGTACCTATGGTTTAGTTTTATTGTTACTGAAGCCACTCTTTCGCTTATACTATAGAATTCCAAGACATCTTTCAAACGTTTGTGAAACTAAGAAGTCCACCCTAATTCTGCTTGCTACACTGGCGGTTTAACCTCTTCAATAGAGCAAGGTCCATCATTTAGTATCTCTGTTCTTCGACCTCGTCTTCTAACTAACAAGAGTCCTACAAGATCCCATTTTATGAAAAGAAAGTTCCCTCAAGTAATGCTCGCAAGTCGGATTCAGTCTCATGTCCTTATATTATATGTGACAAAGTTCATCAAACGTGGGGGGCCTGTTGTTGACCGGGGATTCTCGAGCACCCCTATGCTCTGGAACGGTCCTGATAGCCGCCGTAACCAGTGGCTCCTGTTTGCCTCAGGGGAATGAGGGCCGTTGCTCTGTTGTGCAGTCATGTTTTTTTAGATGAGAGGTCTACAGCCCGAATTACCTCCCACCTACTGGCTTACTAGGTGTATCTTGGTGGAAGGGGGAGCGTTTTAGAGGATGCCCATGATAAGCCCCTCCAGCAGGGTGGCCCTGTCTAGCGTGTAATTAATCTGTCGCCACGCAACGGCCTGCTCACTAACAACCCGGGGATACGCCGTGCAGCATGGGCTTCTCTTAATATCAGAAGTGGTGTATATGTGATTATATTTTATACATGATTTTAGCTATGTGTATGTACGCCAGTTGCAGACACAGTCGGTCACTGCAAATGCCTCAATTACCACGCATATGTTCCACTTTCTTGAACATGCACACCCAGCATACACCTTTACATATGCTCCATTGCCGTGGATATCATACACCACTCTTACATTATTCCGTAACTACATACGAGCACTCGTGCACCCATGTATAGACGCATGCGCCACATCACATGCGTATACACATGTGCATACTCTCCCCATAGTATGCGAGCACCACACCGCGCATACATCCTGTGCGCCGCTTAGACTTGTACATACACACACAAATATAGCAATACGTATGCTGACGACACGTGTATGCGCAATACGTTTGCAACTACTTCATGCATGAACCATTATACATGCACGCGCACATACGTTTGCACATACTCATGCATGCCCATATCATGCACGCATACATATACATATACATATATATATATACCTACATACACACACATTCACTTCGACACATATATAGCATTGATACACTCACCCTATCTATTACATTTATATTAAACATAACATAAACTATTCATATATACCACACTACATATACCAGACACACATACACATATGCACATCCACATATGACAGATTACATGAATACAACACCGCACTCAGACACACACTACATATACATTACGCAATGAATTATAACACATACTATAATATATCTATGTATATATCTGCGACTTCTTACATATATACCGCATGGACACGTAACGCAAAACACACAGCATACAATCTGCGCATTTCGTGCATACGGCACCTCCCACTCGTGACATACTTTGCACAGCGTCTGCATGAGCGCACATACACACTCCATATAATGGCCAATTCATTATAATGGATAAATGTCGGCTTGAAGGAACGGAGGTGGGTGATGATGAGGGAGGGAGGATTTCGGATGTAGAATAGGAAGATGGTGTTTGGGGTTAGAGGGAGTTAGAAGGG
>NW_023664710.1:2500-13550 GCF_015228065.2 Penaeus monodon
ATTATATCTAAAATCGTTATTATTGTTATTATTATTGTTATTACTATTGCGGAGGTTCTTCAAACCTCGCCTCAGAGAGACACAGCAGAATCCAGATGGGGTGTCCAGATCTCCTTTTTATTTTCAATAGCGTTTTACCCCTGCTCACTTTTAGTTAAGTTCCCTTTATTTTACCTCATTTTCTAAGTCGAGTGTATCACGTTTTCTGTGTTTTATTTCGTTCTCTTAAGTAATGATTGATGTCTTTTATTGTTTTAGTTCTTAAACGTTGCCTCCGTACTATTTTATTTAGTGTTTTTAATCACTTTGATCGTCATTTTTATTGTTCTTTTTTAAATTAAGATTTATTTTTCGTATTCTTATTTTAGCTTTTTATTGGGTTTATAGACGAGCATGACGGGGTTTGTCCTTTTTATATTGTAAACTTGTCTTTTTATTGTATGTATTTGTATTTTGATTTTTATGATTTTACCATATAAATGTTTTTATTCATGTTTTACGTTACTGACATCGTCTTTTTAGCGATATCAATGACGTCAGTACTTTTTAATAAGCTTTATTTTTCAATGGTTTTAATTATTTGTCTTAGCCTTTTAACTTTTTTTATCATTCTCGTTTAATTTTGTACATACCATGTATTTTTCATATTTTAATTATGTTTATTATTGAATTTTGTGAAAATGAAGGCAGTGACGTCATCAATGTCACGTGACGTCCGTGTATAAATACGGAACCGTGGAACAATAAAAGGGGAGATCTATCTGAAACTGTGTTTGTGTCACCCCCTCTGGATTTACTTCAGCCTGAGACGTCAGCAGAACAAAGGTTGTACTGAGCAGACTTCCCGTTACTTGCCTAGGTCATTTGCTGGACGTTGTCTTTATGTTTTGTTTTATTATGTTTTTATTGTTTTAAGTGCTTTAGATGTATTTTACGCCGAAGCCCTTCAGGATTCGGCTCTTCCCACTTCGTTTCTTTTAAACCTTCAGTCCCCTTTTAAGTCTAATAGTTAATATTTTATTTTTTTTAAGTAAGTTACCGTAACTTTATTTTTCTTATCCTGTATTTTAGTAAATTAACGTAATTTTAGTATGTGTTCTTCTTTTACATTTTATGCCTTAAGCAGTTTTATCATTTCAGTATCTTTTAAGTTCTTTTATTTGTCATGTTTTAAATGATAGGCTGAGCCACAAGGACTTCGTATCATATTTCTCCGCTCAGGGTACATGTCAAGCCTGCGTAGGATCCTGGGTCACTGCCCGCTACCATTTTACAGGCCCAGGATCTGTATCAAGTTATTCAGGGGAGTGAACGGGACCCTTATTTGCGTCCCTAAGCCGTTCTCGCTTCACGAGAGGCTTCAGCTCGCTTCATGAGGCTGGGGTTAAAGTCGGGCTCCTCGTTACGGACCAACAACCATCCTTACAATTTGGTGGCTAACGGTGGGATGTACCTTTAATGAGCATCGATCAGGAGAAAATTTCGAAGTTCCTTGTAGGCTGAGAACGTCCGGCACATTCAGTTACTTCCTGTCAGGCTATATCATGCCTATCACGAACATTGTACCTCCTGCGGGAGTCTTAGGAGAGCCACTTTGTTATGTATTCTGTGTCCTTTCTTTTTTTTTCAGTGATATCATAAATGTGTAGTTTTCAAGAGCGTGGCCTTTTCTTACAGCATAATTCTCTTCTCTTGCAGAGTTAGATTTATGTGTCTAAATACCCGCTCGCCCAGCTAGGCTTGTTTAGTGGCTCTCGTTAGTTTTAGGGACACTGTATGCCTCTGTTTTGTCTATAATTCTCATTCGCCAGTTCCCTGGATCATACAGTGACTTGTGTAAGTGATTTTTGTTCAGTGCAGTGCCTTTGTGAAAGGTGCAGTGACTTTGTTAAAAGTGTAATGTCAGTCTACTAGTGCAGTGTTCTTTTTAAAGTGGTACAGTGATGAGTTAAAGGTGCAAGGACATTGAAAAGAAAATGCAGTAACGGGTTTGTGAATAGTATGAGTCTATGAACATTGAAAAGTGCCTAAACAGTGTATTTTTATCAGTGCAGTGAACATTTTAAAACCGTATTAGGTGGTTAACGAACATTGCAAAGTTTTGTGAATAGTGCTAGAGTGCTTCTTGATTGTGTTGGCGGCGCATTGTATACAGAATGCCCAAAGGCAAGAACACGGGAAATCGTAGGAATTTACGATCTTCCAGCCACCCTAGTTCCCGTGACCGTTCTCCGGTAACAGGCTTGTCTATCTCTGTCGATCAGCTCCCTATAGTCGTGGGCGGCTCAAATCCGGAAGTACAGGAAGCTGTGAGAGCCATGGAGGGAGAGGTTACCGTGCTAGCCCAAATCCTTGACAAGATCGAGGCCTTGTCTACTGAGCTTGGAGAAATAAAGGCACAGACGCAGCAATTTAACGACAGGCTTGCTCGTCAGGAAGAAGCTGTGTCTCGTCCTCGACAGACAGATGGAGAGGTCGAAGTTCTTCAGCCCCAGGAGCCTCCTGCTAGTGTTCAGCGAGATAAGGAAATAGAAAATTTACGACGGCAATTAGCTGAAAAGGAGTTTGAACTCGAACGAGAGATGCATCAAAACAGGGAGAGACGTGTTTTGCAGCCACCAGAAGCACATCTCCACCTCTCTGACCACTCCAGAGTTTATATTCAGAGGCAGATTTCTGATCAGCTTCCTCCAGACCCCCAGCCACGTAGTTCTCGATTGCTTCAGGGTGCACAGCAACTAACAGCTACAATGCAGCATGGGCCTCTGAATAGCCATTCCACATCTCAAGACCATACTTCAGCTGTGTCCTATGTTGTAGCCAGGGAGTCGGTCCCCCATTTTAAAGGAGACACTTCAGCATCTCAGCCGCTGAAAAGGAACCAGGAAGTGGAAGCCTGGATTCGCTCCATTGAAAACCTCGTGAAACCACCTACTGACGAGGCTTACATTCAGGCTGCACGAGCAAACTGTCGAGGTCCAGCAGAGCTTATTATAAACTCTCCCCTGTTCGACTACATCCGAGACTGGGAGACGTTTAAGGCCTCTCTACGCACCAAGTTTAGGGGAACCTACACGTCTGCTGATCTTTATAAGGTGCTCTACGAGAACAGGATGACTTCAGTGCAGGCACCCATGGATTTTTATCTCCAGTTGGAAGGGCACGTTTACCAAGGGTATCGTGATCATCGAGAAGCCATAGGTGAACCCTCCGAGCTTGTTCGTCGGGTTTTCCTCTCTGGTATCCCATCCTGGCTGAGGGTCTTCTTGGCTCTCAAAGATGATTGCTCACCCATGCAGCTTGCAGAAGCAGCCAGAGGATATGGAACTCCAGGAATGGGATCAGGCATGAGTCGGCTACACAACACCAGTCCCCAAATGAGTTCCTAGATGACCGTGACCACCACCGTTATCCTGATCGCCCACCAAGAGCCCGGGACTTGTACGCTTGCCCCATAGCTGCACAGGTGAAGAGCCCACAACCTGCTCCATCCCGTGATCTCTGGTGTAGCTTCCATGGAACAACCACCCACAACATCTCAGAGTGCCGAGCAGCTTCTAATGCAGCTTCCACCCGGAACAGACCCCATACTCTCAGAGACATCATCTGTTACCGTTGCCGGAGATCTGGGCACATGGCCAGACAATGTCCCTTTCCGACTGGCCAGCAAGAAGCCCCCGGTCCAGCTGGCAGAGTTACAGAAGGGGGCAATAACTTCCACCTATACACAGACAGAAACCGTAACCCCACAGATAGCCATGTTGAGTTCCCCCAGGTTGTCAGGACGGCCTCTCGTGGGACTCAATATTAACGGCAAGATAACCCTGTGCTTTCTTGACACTGGATCTGAGGCCACGTTGATAAAGCCTAGTGTCATAGCTATGATCACGTCTTGCCAAAAGCTTCAGCACAAACCCTCCAACAAGATTCTCCGAGGAGTAACAGGGCAACC
This sequence comes from Penaeus monodon, assembly GCF_015228065.2. NCBI lineage: Eukaryota > Metazoa > Arthropoda > Malacostraca > Decapoda > Penaeidae > Penaeus > Penaeus monodon. The sequence continues at coordinate 6,453 of NW_023664710.1, forward strand.
ACTTCATGTGTCTGCTGAGGTGACACTTCATTTTCATATGGCTGATGATTCCACCATCGTTCATCAGGCCAGTGTGGTTGACGTTCCTTCCCAGGTGACATTCTTATTGGGACGGATCTCCTCAGGCGCTGGACTTTACTTTCTCCTCTGAAGCCTTAACTGGGAATGCCATCATTACTCTGCAGGGACACACGTTCTCAGTTGTCTACACTAATGCAGAGTCTCTCAAGATTTGCTGCATCAAACCCCTGTCACCCACAGAAGTTGCCAGTGAAGATGCACCAGAGTCTAACCAAGATTCCCCGGCAGTTGCAGCAGTGCATCTTGTACACCGTGCAAATATTGCAGCTCACAGTGGCTGTTTTGTAGAAGGGTCTCTTTCGCGGAGTGGGCCAACCGATGGTGATGTCCTTGTAATTCCAACCATGCCAAAAGGACTTCTCCTACCCCATGCTGTCACCAAAGTAAAGGATCGTCGGTGCTCCGTGTGGGTGGTGAACACAATGCCCAAACAGATGGTTCTCCACAATGGAACACGCCTTGGAACAGCTGAGCAGGTAGAAGCCATCTACAGCAATGACCCATCTCAACACCTGCCCGAAATGCCTGAGGAAGTCGTCGCCAGGCCCAAACTACTGTCCTGTCGAGTCTGATTCCCTTGAAGATGGTAACAGTATCGACTTTGGGTGGGAAGAGGATGGCTTTGATCGACAGTATGGAGTGGAGGACTTTGGTTATAATGATGATGAGTTGGAGGTTGAACACGCACAGCTACCGCCATCCATTGCCATTGCCACCTGCGAAGCCGCCGAACTCCTGGAGCATGATGCATGTCAGAATGATCAGCCAGATCAGCCAGATTTGGCCACCTTGAAGAACCCCCAAAGCCATAAGCTGACTGAACTGCTTTGTCGTTACAAGGGGCTCTTTGATGGTGGTGAGGAAGCGGTAGGTTTACTCCCTGGGATTAAGCATCAAATCGATACAGGAGAAGCAAAGCCTGTTTGTATCCGACAATGGAGATTGCCTCACTCCACACGGCAAGTCATTCGAGAGCAATGTGACTCCATGCTTCGTACAGGGGTCATTGAGGAGTCAACATCACCCTGGATGAGCCCAGTTGTGCTAGTGAAGAAGAAGGGCGGAGGTCTCAGGTTCTGTGTTGACTACCGTGGCTTGAATGCAGTGACCAAGGGAGATACATATCCTCTGCCACTTATCAATGAACTCATCGATGAACTGGGACCAAAGAACATCTTTACCACACTAGATGCTCGTGCTGCATACTGGAGTGTGGAAGTGGAAGAATCCGACCGGCCAAAGACGGCATTTTCAGATGGCTACCGACTCTTCCAGTTCTGCTGTCTTCCTTTTGGGTTATCGACAGCTCCAACCACATTCCAGAGAACAATGAATGTCGTCCTATCATCAGTACTGGGACGTCATACCCTAGCCTACCTAGATGACGTCATCATCTACAGCCACAGCTTTGACCAGCACCTCCAACACCTTGATGAGACTTTACAGTTGCTCTCATTGGCTGGCCTAAAGCTTAACATGGAGAAGTGTCAGTTTGCTGCGACAACCATAGACTTCCTCGGCTTTACGATTTCACCTGATGGAGTCTCCCCAAACAGAGATAAGGTGTTGGCTATCTCTAGCACACCTCCACCATGAACAGTTAGAGAAGTTCGACGTTTCCTAGGAGCAACAGGATTCTTCAGGAAGCATGTTCCTGGATATGCGACCCTAGCATCTCCATTACATCTGTTGCTGAAGAAAGATCAAGCTTGGACCTGGGGACCTGAACAACAAGCAGCATTTGAAACTTTGAAAGATAAGCTGATCTCTGCTCCTGTCTTACGCCAGCTTGACTTCTCCAAGGAATTCGAGCTTCACACTGATGCCTCTAGCATCGCATTAGGAGCCTGTCTCATGCAAAGGGATGACGACCATACACCAGCTGACAATCACAGAGCTCTCACCCGAAAACCTAGCAGAAGAACAGAAAGCAGATCCTCAGCTTGCAGAGATTTACATTTATCTGCAAGGGGGAAATGTACCAACAAAGAAACTTCCTCTTCCTCTTGCTGATTTTGAGCTGAAGGAAGGTGTTCTCTATCGGTTGAAGCACCTACCAGATCGGGTTACTTACCAACTAGTGGTTCCAGTCACTCTCCGAAACTCGGCATTAAAAGCATCGCACCTGCCTCCACTAGCCTCCCACCCAGGTATCCATCGAACATTTCAAAATGCAAGGTCAATGTTCTACTGGCCAAACATGCTGAAAGATGTAAGACATTATGTCGAGTGTTGTGAGATTTGCCAACAATCTAGAGGTGACAGGCAGAAAGTTCCTATGGCTGACACACCTTTGGCTAGATTTCCATTGGAACGAGTCTCGATGGACATTATGGACTTTGGGCCTAGCATTCCAGTCCGCTGGGCATTATCCATCATAGACCAGCATTCACGGTATTTGCAGATCATACCGCTGAGGAAAATTACTGCTGCCACTGTCCACCGAGCCTTTCTGGACCATTGGATAACCCTCTTTGGCCCTCCTAGGGTTATCCAGACCGACAATGGAGTCCAGTTTGTAAGTAACATGTTCCAGAAACTCACTAAATTAATACACGCCACGAACCACTACACCATTCGCTACCATCCTCAATATGGAGACAATTCCTGTTATTATAATCATTATTATCATGATTATCATCAATATTATCATTATCATCATCATTATCATAATTATCATCATTATTGAAATTATTATCATCATTATTGAAATTATTATCATCATTATTGCAATTATTATCATTATTACAGTAATTATTACTGTTATAATAATTATTTTTGCAATTATACTACTAGTAAAAATGATAATAATGATAATAATAACAATAATAATATTAATAACGATATTATAATAATAATAATAATAATGATAATAATAATGATAATAATAATAATAATAATAATAATAATAATAATAATAATAATAATAATAATAATAGTAATAATAATAATAATAATGATAATATTGATAATATTAATAATCATCAAATGTTATCCAAATTCTCTTTATTCTCACTTTTATCCTCATTATGTCATGATTAATACGATTTTGGTAATTATTATCATTATTACCCTAATAATTCCAAAATCATCAGAGAAATCGAAAAAACATCATTTTGGAGTATACTCTCAAAAGGCTATATTTCGCTAGATTTTGCCGCTTTTTCGACTTTTGGGAATTATTTTCTTTTACCTTTTTTATTATATATGGAGACAATTCCTGTTATTATTATCATTATTATCATGATTATCATCAGTATTATCATTATCATCATCATTATCATCATTATCATCATTATTGCAATTATTATCATCATTATTGCAATTATTATCATCATTATTGCAATTATTATCATTATTATTGCAATTATTGCAGTTATAATATATAATTTTGAAACTATACTAATAACAACAACAATAATAATAGAAAAAACAATAATAAAAAATAAAAACGGTATTATAAATTATCTATATCATTATTTTTTTTAATTAATTCGTTGTTTCAGTAATTGTTACTTTTATAATAATCATTTTTTGCAATTATCTACTAGTAAAAATGATAATAATGATAATAACAATAATAAATTAATAACGATATTATAATAAATAATAATAATAATAATAATAATAAAAATAATAAAAATTTATGAATAATAATAATAATAAATATAATATTGATAATATAATAATAAAATGTTATCAAAATTCTCTTTATCTCATTTTTACCCTCTTATTGCCCATGATTAATACGATTTTGGTAATTATTTATCATTATTCCCCAATAATTGCCAAATCATCAGAGAAATCGAAAAACGTCTTTTTGGAGTATTTTCTCAAAGGCTATATTTGCTAGATTTGCCGCTTTTTCGACTTTGGAATTATTTTCTTTACCCTTTTTTTTTTTATTATATAGGGAGGCAATTCATGTTATTATCATCATTATTATCATGATTATCATCAATATTATCATATAACATCATTATCATCATTATTGCAATTATTATCATCTTATTGCAATTATTATCTCATTATTGCAATTTTTAATCATCATTTTTGCAATTATTATCTTTATTATTGCAATTATCGCAGTTAATATATAATTTTGCAACTTAAAACTAAAAAACAAACAACATAATAATGGAAATAACAATAATAAACAAGAATAACGATATTATAAAAATTATCTATATCATTATTTTAATCAATATCGTTATTACAGTAATTATTACTGTTATATAATTATTTTGCAATTATTCTACTAGTAAAATGATAATATGATATAATAACAATAATAATATTAATAACGATATTATAATAATAATTAAATATATGATAATAATAATGATATAATATAATAATAATATTAATAATAATAATAAATAATATAACAATAATAATAATAACAATAATAATAATAGTAATAATAATAATAATAATAATATAATAGTAAATAATAATAATATAATGATAATATTGATAATATTAATAATCATCAAATGTTATCAAATTCTCTTTATTCTCACTTTTATCCTCATTATTGTCATGATTAATACGATTTGGTAATTATTATCATTATTACCCTAATAATTGCCAAATCATCAGAGAAATCGAAAAAACGTCATTTTGGAGTATACTCTCAAAAGGCTATATTTCGCTAGATTTTGCCGCTTTTTCGACTTTTGGGAATTATTTTCTTTTACCTTTTTTTTATTATATATGGAGACAATTCCTGTTATTATCATCATTATTATCATAATTATCATCAATATTATCATTATCATCCTCATTATCATCATTATCATCAATTATTGCAATTATTATCATCATTATTGCAATTATTATCATCATTATTGCAATTATTATCATTATTGTTGCAATTATTGCAGTTATAATATATAATTTTGCAACTATACTAATAACAACAACAATAATAATAGAAATAAAAATAATAATAACAATAATAACGATATTATAATAATTATCTATATCATTATTTTAATTAATATCGTTATTACGGTAATTATTACTGTTATAATAATTATTTTTTGCAATTATACTACTAGTAAAAATGATAATAATGATAATAATAACAATAATAATATTAATAACGATATTATAATAATATAATAATAATGATAATAATAATGATAAATAATAATAATATAATAATATAATAATAATAATAATAAATATTTGATAATATTAATAATCATCAAATGTTATCGAATTCTCTTTATTCTCACTTTATTGTCATGATTAATACGATTTTGGTAATTATTATCATTATTACCCTAATAATTGCCAAAATCATCAGAGAAATCGAAAAACGTCATTTTGGAGTATACTCTCAAAAGGCTATATTTCGCAAGATTTTGCCGCTTTTTCGACTTTGGGGAATTATTTTCTTTTACCTTTTTTTTATTATATATGAGACAATTCCTGTCATTATCATCATTATTATCATCATTATAATCAGTATTATCATTATCATCATCATTATCATCATTATTGCAATTATTATCATCATTATTGCAATTATTATCATTATTATTGCAATTATTGCAGTTATAATATATAATTTTGCAACTATACTAATAACAACAACAATAATAATAGAAATAACAATAATAATAACAATAATAACGATATTATAATAATTATCTATATCATTATTTTAATTAATATCGTTATTACAGTAATTATTACTGTTATAATATTTTTTTTGCAATTATACTACTAGTAAAAATGATAATAATTATAATGATAACAATAATAATTTTAAATAACGATATAATAATAATAATAATAATAATGATAATAATAATAACAATAATAATAATAACAATAACAATAATAATAATAATAATAATAATAATAATAATAATAGTATAATAATAATAATAATGATAATATTGATAATTATTATCATTATTACCCTAATAATTGCCAAAATCATCAGAGAAATCGAAAAAACGTCATTTTGGAGTATACTCTCAAAAGGCTATATTTCGCTAGATTTTGCCGCTTTTTCGACTTTTGGGAATTATTTTCTTTTACCTTTTTTTTATTATATATGGAGACAATTCCTATTATTATCATCATTATTATCCTCGCTTGCAGGGTCACACATTCTTCACCCTTGTCCTGGATGTCTGCAAGACCTTGTACAGATAAGAAGTTAATTTTTTTTTTTTTTTGACCAAGCTATGCTTTGTCTTTAGGGCTCAGTCACGAGAGTCCTCTTGGAACGACTGAGACACCCCGATCGACAGTGTCCCGGAGCTGAGGTCGGTCTACGCTCTTTCCCCATGACGGGAACGTAGAGGTGGTCTTTGTACAGACCTGTAGGAATCTATCTTTTCTACGGAGTATTCTTGTAAATAGCACCCTTTTCTATCGTCCTCTCATCTTCTTCTCTACCTTTTCCTATCCTAGTAGTATAGTACAATACCAGATTTTGGTTGACCTCACAGCGCCTTGGCGCCTTACACAATTTAACACTGTTATTGTTATTGGTATTTTTGTATTTTTGTTTGTGTATCTGTGCCAAGGGAATTGGAGTTCCACCAGCTTCAGCGTGCTTCCCATTTCGTTTTGTTCTTTTATTTTCTATGTTCTTAATCTTAGGTGTTCTTTAGTTTTACGGTCTAGCCTTAAGGTCATTGTTTTATACTATTTAATCGTCGAGGCTCGTCTACTAGCTTCTCAGGGGCACGACCGTCCAGAGCTGTTTCAGGACCTAACCCAGACTTGTCATCGCCTCCATGGAGGTCTCTTTTTGAGTAAGCTCTGATGATCCCTTTTACAGGTCGTACTGAGAAAGCTGTAATTGTACATATGGAGATGTTACACTCCTCGACGCCCACTGATTAATTTTAAGCCAGATCTCACTGGATCTTCGTTGCAGAACATAAGGTGTGGTCACTCATGCACTTGGTGTAGTGTGAGTTAACCACCCGGCCAAGATAAACAGAGTCTTTCATTTTGTGGGAACCTGATCCGGTCCGTAAAGGGGTA
>NW_023664711.1:0-13550 GCF_015228065.2 Penaeus monodon
ACTACTTTAAAAATTCTCTAGTTCCTCTAACTGTTTCTCCTCGAATCCTCATCGCCCCGGGAAAAAGAAAATTTCCCTTACACTATTGGGGGTTTGTGAGGAGAAATAAAACTTGACCCCGGGAATGCGCTATCGCCGAAAAGGGGTCTTCTCGCGGGGTGACGAAACCTCAACTGTCAGGCTCCCTCTCGCTGTGGGGTGTGCAGGATCATTAAATACTTCAACTATTTTCCGATGTCTTCAAAATTTACAAGACCATGATTGATACACATAAAGGGTCTTCACTACTAGGTACTTATATATAAATGCTTTCATATTTACCGGTAAGTTTTCCCTTTAGGGGTTGAGGAGGATTTTTTCCCCTTCTTACCTGGTTTGGGAAATCGGGGAACCATTGATTCCCTTCTTCCTTTTGGAAGCGGGAAAAGGTTCCAAATTTAAACAAGTGTGTGGTCCAAGGGAATGGTCGGGGATTGCGTAGGTCGTCAGGGACAGAGCTAGATATTTGAAAATTTGAAATACTCAAAAAATTTGGGAAATTCTTCATTTCCTCACCCCCCCCCCCAGGAGCCATGGGGGGAAGCTATAGTTGGGGGCTAAAAATCTCCCAACAGCCACAGGGGTAATGAAAAATATACGAGCCACTATTCGAAATTAGGGCATCGCGGGCCCTATGCGCTACCGACTGAATAGTCCTGCTTGACCCTGCCCAATTTTGACCACCTGATTGATTTGCGGGGCCCTTTGATCAACCCACCCATCTAACCAAATAAGGACCAAAGAGGTGTGTTACTAGCTGCAGAGCACCGGCAGCATCGCTCACCTCCGGGATCCTGTCTCCGGGAAATCGGATGCACGCCGGCAAACCACTGGGAAATTTCCCCCCGGGTCCTAGATAAATAAACCAGGGTGGGTACCCATCCCTCTCTTACCTTGGTGCACCGGGAAAGCCATTTTTTTCCATCTCCACTGGTCCCCCTCCAGTTGGGTACCCCCTGGTCCAGCTCACCCGACATTGAACTTCAGCCTCCCCACCACGGCAAAGGGGGCTTCCTTAGGGAGGGTTACACCCTAACTGGTATGGACCTTTTCCTCTAATCCGGGGTCGCCAGCTCAGGCTATATGGCCACCTAACTTGTTTCCCTTGGAGCCCCCCCCATCCGGTTTCTTTTTGCGAGACAACCCGGGTGGGGAGGCCTTTAGACGACCCAGGGGGTCATGGCTTTTGGGACTCGACGAGACCGTCGCGGGAATTTGAAGGGCCGAGGGGCCCGCCTGGAGACTCGCCCGAGGGATCCTCGTGGTTGGAAGCGAAAGGGGGGATGCAGCTTTGGGCCCCCGAGGCGTTAGCTTTTGATGATGTGATGTATATATATAATATATATATATTATATTATATATATATATATATATATATATATTGTTACGCGGCCACCTCGTCTCTCTGCCACCAAAGCAAGCAGGCTAGGCAGACGGGGTCTATTCCGATCGGAACACTGAAAACTCCAAAAGGCACCGGCACCACGCGTCCCCGAACACCCGGGGGGAAAACCCCCTTGGCGAGGCAGGGCATGAAATAACCCAAATGACAGTCTTCCTTATTTACACAATTTTTTTACCCGTACGTTTTTTTATAGGCACAATACAGGGGGAAAACCAGATTCACACTCACGATACGCTTTTTAACAGGGGAAAACAAAATTTATCAGGCACAAGGCACACACGAGGTCTTCACAGAGCAGCACCCAACTCGTCTCCCCCGGCTTGTTCCCCCGCTCCTCCGCTCCGCCGTTTCGTCATGTTTGCCCAGGTCCCTTTATGTTTTGCACATACCCAGGTCATCCTTTTTTCATGTTTTAACACTGTTTTGCACAGAGACAAAGCCCCCCTGGCATAGCAAAATATATATATATATATTATATATATATATATAATATATATATATTTTATATATATATATATATATTATTTTTTATATAAATATATATATTTGTGTGTGCGTTGCGTGGCGTGTGCTTTCGTGTGCTGTGTAATTTTTATAATATATTTTTTATATTAACATTATATTATATTATATTATAATATATATAATATATCATTAATACATATATATAATTATTATATAATATTTTTTAATATATTTTATAAAATTATATATATTTTATTTTAAATCATTATATGTTTTGTGTGTGTGTGTAAATAATATATATAATAATATATTTTATATATATAAATATATAATATATTATATATATACAATGTACTACATATCTATATTTTATATACATATGTCATACATATCATATTTATATATACATATATACATATGAAAATTTTTTATTCATAAATACATTACATTAAAAAATAAATAAATAATATATATATAATATATATAAAATATATATATTATATATATATAATATATATATATATAAAATATATATATAATATATTATAATTATATATAAATAAAATTAAATTTATCGTATTAGGCCTAAGCTTTTTTCCCCCCCTATGTGGGGGCGATTCTCACTGTCTTCCCAATTATCTGTTGATCGCCGGGGAATGAAACAGGGGGGTAATATAGAATATTTTAGAAGAGGGTGCGGGTTCCGATCTAGCAAGTAGGGTTTCCCCCTTCTTTCTAAGGTTAGCGGGAAGCCTCTGAATTTTGTTTCATAAAAATTGATAAAAAGGAAACCCATCCCAAAAAATTCAGGCTCAGACCCAGTGCTCTGACAAAGATGCCAATTACCACAGCGATTTTGTTTTGTTTGTGGGGGGAGTATAATGGTATAACATCTTTTTTGGGTAACTTCCTGTATCAGAGAAAGTAGCCCGTCCCCCAGGTAAAGGATCCGGGAAAAGGTTTTCTGATCCTCTTCCTCTTCCACGGTGAAAAGGTTTTTGTGAAAGGGTTGAGCCTGTCACTGTATTTGCAAAAACCCAAACCTTTTAGGACAAAGACGAGGACATCATCTACGTAACAAGGCCCAATTGAAATTGCCCATTATTCCTTGTAGTTATCCCCCTCCGCGTCTTTATGAACAGACAAACCCTGACTGCATCAGGGGGGGCCCCCTGACGACCCCTAAACTGCTGGTTTCTTCCCTAGCAATTCAAGTAGCCAAGTCCATCAAACTTTACAGGCGAATGAAATGAAGTCTCGGGAGAGGGAAATTCAGACGTGTTTTAAGTTCTGGGTCCAAAAAAAAAAATTTTCCCTTTTTATTAAAATCCCCTTATAATGTACCCACAGACGGAGCAGTCCAGCATTGAGAGGGTCTCACTCCATGACAGATGCGACCGCGCCGGGGTTTTTCTTCGTTCGTCTAATCACCACACGCTCGCCCTCTGATACACAAAATCTCCATGAACTAAAAACCCAAAAGGCCGATCCTTCCCCTGAAAATTTCCCACATTCTCATGCCCCTTACATTCTACCACAAAAAAAAAAAAAAAAAAAAAAAACTCTGACGATCCGACATTCGGGATACAAATTGGTTGTGCTTGCACTCAAAAAAAATGGTTTACTGCAACTAAAAGTTAATATGAAATACAAATTGGGCCAGCACTACACAAGGGGTTTGGGCGGGTATACTCTCGCAACGGAATTCTTAATGCTTGGGGCTCGAGTATTTTTCTTGACTCCCCAAATGCTTTTCGGACACTAATTTTTCAAAGCAGGGGGCGATGGGGAATTGTGATTGCATTAAGCCTAATGTAACTTATGCCAAGCGAAATTTTCAACTTAAATTTGTATGGATCCCCCTCATTTTGGCTACCAGACTTGGGTGCCCTTGCGGGGGTCACGTATATTAAAAGTTCTCAAAAGGAAAAAATAGTAATCGGATTAACACTCAAGGCCCTGAAAGCTTCCCTGGCACTACGATCAGTATAAGATAGCAAACCTTCCATGGGGGGCACCAAAGTCAAACCGACAAATTGACGTGGTTATTGCCAGAATACGTTTATAACGAATGTACTGGGACTGCCGGTGCAAAAGTGCAATGAATCTAAATTTGCCCGGTAAAGAAAAAAACAACGAAGGGTTGAGCACTATTCCCGAATGTCATTGATAAAGCCTTTCAAACACCTAAAATGGGTATAAAGAAATATTTTTAATATTTCATTTCATCTGATTACATTGGAAGATACTCATACTATATCCTAAATTTACTATGTAATAACTACCGTAAACAATAACAGTGTTATGTAAACACAGTGGCAAATCATATGAAAGTAATATTTTTTGTACGATTTTGATTTACATTTCTATTTTACCATGTACAATTAGAGCATCACAGACTACCGTACTATGTCAGATTTTGTAAAACTGAAATCATGATTGCTCACGCCTGGCAGATTAGCCAGGGGGGGAATAAACTTACTTAAGTAACTTAACCTGACTCTCAGTACATGTATATATACCACTATGTATGTCTTGTCTTATATGCCCTGATGAAACACTGAAGCGAATACACACTCACCACAAACACACACACACACACACACCACACACACACACACACACACACACACCCACATATATATATATATATTATATATATATATATATATATTTTATATATATATATATATATATATATATATATATTATATATATATATACTATATATATTATATTTTATGTATATATATATATAATATATATATATGTTGTTTTGTGTGTTTTATGTGTGTGTGTTTGGTGTTGTGTGTGTTGGGGTGTGTGTGGTGTTTTGTTTGGTGGGGTGTGTATTCGCTTCGTGTTTCATCAGGGCATATAAGACAAGACATACATAGTTGGGATGTCTGTGTGTATAAATATTGTGCCTTATATATAAAAACACATTATGTAAGTATATGTATGTGTGTGTATGTATATATATATATATATTTTATATATTATATATATATATATTATATATATATATATTATTATATATCCCTATATATATGTATATTAAAATATATTTTATATATATATTATATAATATATAAAATATATATATATATATATATATATACACACACACACACAGATATATATTATTTTATATATTGCTACGCCCATGGGTCTTTGTCTCTGGGGCGAAACATGTTTTAACATGAAAAGGATGACCTGGGCATGTGTTAACATGGAAAGGATCCTGGCAAACATGACACAACGGGGCTGTGAGCTAAGGAGCGGAGGAACACGCCAAGATAGAGGCAGTTAGGTGCTGTCCTGGTGAAGACCTCGTGTGTGCCCTTTTTGACCTGATAAACTTTGTGTTCCCCCTGTTATAAGCTGTATCGTGCAGTGTGACATGCTGTTTCCCCTGTTTGTGCCTATAGAAAAGTTATGGGTAAATACTTGTGTAAATAAAGGAAAGACTGTCATCGTGTGTTTATTTCATGCCTGCCTCGCCTCTTGGCGTTTCCTCTTGTGGTGTTCTGGGACGCTGTGGGCTCGGGTGCCTCTTGGAACTGTTCAGTTTTTTCACGACCCTGTGGATAGCACGCCGTCTGCCTAGCCTGCCTTGTGTTGGTGGCAAGAGACGGGGCGGTCGGCATAACAAATGGTGCCAGGAGTGGGATTTGTGATATTTGTTCAGTGAGAGTGCCGATTTATCATGTCGTCCAGATGTTGGCAGCCATGAGGGAGAGGAGGCTATGACTGAGGCAGGCACAAGTGAGGTGAGCCGAGCCAAAATGGACCTATCACTTGCCATCTGGCCGGTATGAGAGGGGAAATGGCACAAGGGCAGAAGGGCAGGCACAGAGGCACACGAGCGGGCGCACCATCTCGTCGAGAAGCAGGCAAGGAAGGCAGGGGAACATTTTCTGCTGAGTTGTTGAGGTGCTACAGAGAAATCTTGCATCTGTGAAGATGGAAACTCACATTACCCCGACAAGACCTGCAACAGCGTGAAGGTTTACTTATGGAGGAGGTGCAGACTCTGAAGGGTGAGGTTCAGGGCCTGAGGAGAAAGTAAAGGCGGAAAGGCGGCGTCATGAGGTATATCGTTGCAAGCAGAGAAGGGCAGACAGGTTCGGGCACAGATGCCAGAGTGGTCAGATTTACTGGGTCTACCTGGGGCCCCGTGGCAGGAAACCCCCGGGCCTCGCAGCATCGTGTCGGAGCCATGGTCGCTGCAGAAGGCGGGGGACCCATCAGAACCGCTCCCTTTGGATATAGGTGGGGGCAAACTCGGACCCGGGTCAACCTGCCTCGTTGCCTCCCTCTCCCCCTTCCTCCCCCCCAGGCGTGTTAGTTCGCGGCACGCATTCTCCACCCTGCAGCCCCTCGGCCTCCAACATTCTGTGAAGCGTAAGCCAGCTGATTACAGCGGGGAAGGTGGCCTGGGGGGGCATATGTCGCCCAATTTGAAATGCTGACATCTGCCCAGGGCTGGGCCAGGAGAGAAGGCCCTGCAGCTGGTAACAGCGCTTAAGGGGCCCGCGGTGGAAGTTGTTGGGGCTCTGCCGTCATCCCAACATGCCTCTTACCCCAGCGTGGCAAGGCTTTGAAACGCCGTTTCGGGCACCACCACCACCGAGGTTATATCGGGCCCACTTGAAGAAGCGGACTCGTAGCTTGGCGAGACCTGTCCCACTGGCGCAGGATGTGGGGCACTGTAAGAGGTCGTCCTTGCAGTTTGCAGAAGAGATGATCGTGGTCCTGGCCCGGCGAGTTCTTTGTTGACGCTTTGCAGGCCCCAGCAGCTGCAAATCTACGTAAAGGGCAGGTACACCCTGAGGACTTTGCAGGTGGCGCTGGCGAGGGCCTTAGAGTTCGAGGCCTTCCTGAAGGAAACCCAGGTGTCTAGGGCCGCTGCTCACCCCGCCGTGACCTCCGGGGCCCGGGAAGGCTAAAGTGGAGAAGGTAGTATTGAGGAAAGGGTTTGATCCGAGCACTTTCCAAAACTTGTCTGGGCTGCGGTGAGGAAGGGCACAGACTAGTCGGTGTCGGAGGGACGGAGAACACATCCTCTCAACCGGACGGATTCTGTTTGCCTTCCAGCAGTGTTTGCAAGGACTGTGGCAGGTATGGTTCACCATCCGAGTGCATATCCTAAGGCTAAGGAAGTGGTACAGGCGGAAAACTGGGACATGCTGGAGAAGGGGGCCGAAACCCAGCCGTCCTCGTTCCCGGGCCCCGACTTGGGTATGCTGCCCGTCGAACCCACACGATGCAGGTGGAGGCTCAGTAGATGGGAAGCCATGCCACCTGACAGTGGACACTGGGGCTGAGAAGCCCTAGTGCGGCCTGATAGGTTGGCCACTATGCACTTCCGACCACCACAGAGACGTGTGGTGTCACAGGGCATTGTGTGCAGCTCAAGGGGCCAGTTGGGGGCTCCCTATTTGGCGTGGGCAGCACGGTGCAGCGGCTGCCGGTTATGTGGCCGATCTGGACGAGCACTGCTTGCTGGGCCTTGACTACCTGACACAGAGTAAGGCGTGTGTCGACCTTGGACCCGGGAAACTGGTGAGGTGCACGGTGAAGATGTGCCCTTGCTTCCAGAGGTTGGCTGTGCAGAGGGATTACGGCTGAGCGCTGCACCCTTGCCCAGGGCAGAGTCTAGAAACCGGTGTAGCTATCAAGATGATTGTGGAGTAGAGGGCCTCGTGGAGCCAATCCAAACCTGCAGCTGGCTGATGGCGTACAGTTGGTGGAGCCTTGTTGGACCGGGAGGGTTAGTTACAGTGTTTGGTAGCTAACTTCTCCAATAAGGACCTGAAGGTGCCAGCTGGTGCAAAGCTGGGCACTTGTGAGGAAGTGGAGCGTCCAGAAGAGTCGTCAGGGAGCTAGGAGTAGGTTTTGGGGTGGGGCCGTTGCTGACTTCCTCGAGGGCTTGACGCACACGGGGCTGTGGCGTTACCATGGCCAAGAAGCTACTCCTGGGACCATGTGGGAAAAAGAAGATACGTTAGCCCCCTAGCGGCGTTGAGACGTGCAGACGCTGACCGAGATGACGCGAGCATTTGGACGTGAGGGCGATGCAACAGTCGTCAGTGGTGACATGAGCCAGGTTTTGGGGGAGTATACCCCTCTGGGTGCCACTGCCAATCTACCACCGCCCACACCTCCTCCAGAGCGACCCCAGCGAGAGCGAAGAAAGCCGCGCTGGATAAAGATTTTGTGTTTCTGAGAACTGATTTACAATTATGGGTTTCTTTTGTTTTAAAGAATTTGTTTGTTTCCCGAGGACTAATTTTTTTAAATTTTCTGTAGTTTGTTTCAGGTTTTGGTATGTCAAGCAGATGGGTCGTCTGCTTGATAGGGGTGGGGTAGTGCTACGCCATTGGGTCTTTGTCCCCTGTGCGAAAAATGTGTTAACATGAAAAGGATGACCTGGGCATGTGTTAACATGAAAAGGATCCTGGCAAACATGACACAGCTGGCTGTGAGTGAAGGAGCGAGGAACAAGCCAAGATGGAGGCAGTTAGGTGCTGCTCCTGTGAAGACCTCGTGTGTGCCCGTGTGACCTGATAAACTTTGTGTTGCCCTGTTATAAGCTGTATCGTGCAGTGTGACATGCTGGTTTCCCCTGATTGTGCCTATAGAAAGTTACGGGTAAATATCTTGTGTAAATAAAGGAAAAACTGTCATCGTGTGTTTTATTTCGTGCCCTGCCTCGCCACTTGGGGGTTTCCCCTCGTGGTGTTCTGGGACGCTGTGGTGGGTCGGTGCCTCTTGGAACTGTTCAGCGTTCACGACCCTGTGGATAGCACGCCGTCTGCCTAGCCTGCCTTGTGTTTGGTGGCAGAGAGACGAGGAGGTCGGCGTAACAATATATATATATATATATGTATTATATATTATGTATATATATATAAAATATATATATTTGTGTGTTGTGCGTGTGTGTGTGTGTGTGTGTGTTGTGTGTTGGGTGTGTGTGTGTGTGTGTGTGTGTGTGTGTGTGTGTGTGTGTGAGTGTGGGGTGTGTGTGTATGTGTTGTGTGTGTATTCTTTGTGTGTCCTTGATAAGACATATAAAAATGCTTTGTATATGGCTTAGAGTGCAACCTGAAAGGTTGGCACTGTCGATATTTTTCTCTGGCATGGATGGCAGCTGCGAGTTTCCGGCAGAATGGTTTACCCGAACTGTGTATATCTTCAGCTCACTGCTAAAATAGCATTGTTTATGGAGTGTGCAACTTGCTGTAATACTTGTGGACTGCATTGTGCCTTCATTGTTGGTAAGGAATACTTATGGCCTGGAACGGGATAGTCCATGGGTGTGGCAGTAAAGAGGATGAGCTGATTCTGTATCTCTTGCAAAGTGATTTGTGTGTTGTGTATGAAATGCATAAGAATGAGGGTGAGGTTCGGGTATCTTGTGTCTTAGTCTGTTTTAGGCCTATTCGTTCCATGCCTTTCCCAAACACAAAGAGAAAAAAAGACAAATATTAGGGTATATCAGGAGAGACAACAGCTTGGGGAAACTTATCAGCACTGTATAATAACAGTATATGTGTTAGTAATAACATGGCAAAACGCGGTATTAGAAATGTAAGAGAAAAGGGGTAGCAGCTCGCCTTGCCTTTTCATCCACAGCGTGGTAAAAATAACTCGCCGCTCTAAGGACCCAGCAGCTTGGGGCAGGCCAAGGATAGCTTTTGTCCCTTTTGGGCCTAGCGTGAATGGCAAACTCGCCGGCCCACGGATACAGCGCTCGATCAGGGGAAGCAGATAAAACAGTTATACTTCGTGATAGCGGCGTCCGCTCAGGAAAAGGGAAAGCTGGCCCCACTGCAGTCCGATTCACGACTGCTCGCCCGCCCAAGTTGATGGGTTTCCTAGCGACCAGGGATTTGCCTGGTCCTATGTCCCGGCGTCGGGCCCCTACTCCACCAGGGAAAAGGGGGAGTTTGCATTAAGAACAGTGAATCAAACAAGGAAACGTCAAGCTTTAAAAGACAGTGTAGACAGTGAAACAACACATTTAAATTTTGGCAATTATTCTGAACATGATATTGAGTTTTGTTAAAACCCAAAAAAGTTGTTGGCTAAGG
This sequence comes from Penaeus monodon, assembly GCF_015228065.2. NCBI lineage: Eukaryota > Metazoa > Arthropoda > Malacostraca > Decapoda > Penaeidae > Penaeus > Penaeus monodon. Next base: position 10,012 of record NW_023664711.1, read on the forward strand.
TGCTTTGCGAACATCGTAAAAAAAAAAAGAAAAAAAAAAAACCTACAGAGGACACGTGAAAGCACATAATATTGTACTTGAACCGTCAATGCAAGATACCCAGACTCACAACTCGTGGGCCCTAAGAATGCTTAATATAACAGTGCATACGCCTTTCACAAAAGTTTTCATCAAAACGAAAAATGAGGCAACGCAAACACATGGTGCCCGTGTCCGGTGACTTACGTACCGTGCTTCAAAGTCGATGTATTGATGGAAATGTTTATGACACAACAGTCAATTCCAAAAATCTCATTGGGATGAGGATTGGTCTGGTAGGTCTGACAGCCTCAGTTCTGTCTGACACATCCAGTCTCTCCTCACTCTCTACCAGATTTCCCCCCACAATGCAACTCCCCGACTCATCCTGCTACCAAACCCTTTTCCGTCTGCCTCTTATTCCCCTCCTTAATTCACAACCTCACACTCCCATCTCCCCCCTTGCATCTCACGTTAACCACAGTTCCTATTCTCTCGTAGCCTAACCAAACCCAGCAGTATACATACCCAACGTCATCAATTTGGGCCAAAATTATGTGACCGTAAAAAACAGCACCAAATTGCTGACACATCCCCACAACTCCCCCGCACTCACTCATCGCACAAAAAAGATCACAAAGAAGCACGGTAGCGCCACAGATCATCCGGAAACGTAAGAGGAGAAACGAGCGAAAAAATAAAAGGGGAAAACAACAGCAAAACCAGTCTCCACCCCAAACGCCGGTGGGGGGTGTGTTTGTGTTTGGTAATAAAATAATAATAATAATATTTATTGTTTTTCATGCAGCCAAGGCTGAAATATACCGAAATACAGATAAGGAACAAATTTAAAATAATAAACTAAAAACAACCATAACAATTTAAACTAACATCTAAAACAACAAAATAACGGGGATAAAAAAAACCAAGTAAAAAATCAGTGAGCTGAGGGGAAAAGAAATATGGACTAGTGTTCGTTGATGATCGGCTAGAAAGTGGGTACTGTGCCCAGTGGTAGCGGTCAGTGGGGGCCCTAGGGGCCCCATTTTGTTGGGGGCGCTCGGGGCGCAGGTCACTTTGGCTGGATGGACAGCATTTTAACCAAACTGCTGCAGGGGGTTTGAGTAGTAGGGGCGAGGGGGGTGAGGCCTAGGGCACCGGGGCCTGTCATAGCTGGTTGACAGGGCCCGAAAATATTTTGGGCTGCCCTTTTCTGCACCTCTCAATTTGAAACGCTGGTGCGTGGGGGAGGGGCCCCAGGCGGGGGGGGCGTAGTCAGTTTGCAGGATAAATAGCCTTAATATTCTAAAGCTCCGGGAGTGAACCCAAAGGGCTTGGGGCGACGCGCTGTGAACCCTGTACGAGGCAGCCCTCACGTGTCTCTGACGTGCCTCCGGGAGAGCTTACGTCGATTGACCCGAGCAGCTTGGTGGAACGGACTAGTCAACGGAGGGTTGTCCAGCGTGAGGGGGGCGAGGGGGGGGTTTTGTGAGAAGTCAAACTGCATAAAACTGCTTCGGGAAATTGATGGAGGTTTTTGGCGGGGGTCCAGGAAGGGGGTTTGTCGAGGTTTGCGCTGGATGGTGAGGGGTCAGGGCGGGAACTATAAAGGGCGGGGGCGATGTCGGTCATCCCGATTTCCCAAACGAGCTCGTATCGGAGAGCGTCGTTATCTGACTGGGAAAGCTAGGGGCCCTTCTAGCCCCTGGGGCTCCGCCATGATGGCAAACTGGAGGCTTGACCCTGCACCGCACGGCTGTTCCCTGTTGGAGAGAAAGCTGCCAGCCGGGGGTGGGGCACTCCCTGATGCCCGGGAAGCTGCGCTTTTGAATACCGTATGTGGTCCCCCAGGGCGAAGCTTTCTTGAAATCTAGAAGATGCTGGGGACGGAGAATTTGTGCTTGTCGAGGTGGGAGTGGACGAAGTCGGAAGCTGACGAGCGTGTGTGGTGGGAAAAGGAGTGCTTTGCCCCACTGCCAGTTCAATGCTGGGGGCGAGTCCGGGAGCCCATCGGCGGGGAAAGCTTTCAACAGCACTGGGCAACGGGGTAAAGGCGATAGGTCGTATTTTGCCAAAGAGGGGGGCTTGGGGTTTTTTTCCTGGGTGACAAATGCGGTCTTCCATTGTGATGGGCACTTAGACTGTTGCAAAAGGGGTTTTTAATGGAAGTAAGAGGGGTGGTAAGTTCATTGCGAAACCTTGATGAAACCTTTGGGAGGGCAAGGGGGGTGGTGGCTCTCTTGACGCGGATTTTTCCCCGCTTTGAACCCTGTGACTGACTGACTGTGGGGGCAAATGGGGGCCGCGGGGGGGGGGGGAGGCGGTTTTGTCCGGGGGGGGAGTTGCTGACAAAATTTAGGGGAAATGGGCATTGAAGCCTCTGCTGCTTCACTGGGGCTAAGGTTGCTTCATGGAAACGTGCACGGCCGATTTGCAAGGCCGCACGTCCCCAACTTTTCCGTGCCATTGGCTGGCTGCAGGGGTTGTAGTTTTTTTTGGGAGAAAGGTTTTTTTTGGCTGTTTTTATTTTCCCCGATACTGTGTTCAGAGCGATTTTTAGGGGTGGATGTTATGCAGTGGAAGGCTTGATTGAAGGGGTTTTAGCCCCCTGACCAAAGGGAATCCGTGGGTGTGTACTGATGACTTTCCGGGAAAGGAAAAAGGGGAAAACCGTAGGACGGTCGAGAGATAGTATGTCATTGTCCCTAATCACAGCGGTAAGAAAGTCAGTCCCCGGGGGTTGGGGAATCCACTGCCCAAAAGTATGATTTACGCTATGTAGTGGCCTGTTTTCCTGGGCTTGGGCTGCTTTGGCTAGGACGGGGGGCGAAGGCAGCCCTAACACTGATACGTTCTCGCGGGCCCACGGGAGAATCCCGGGAGAGGAGGTGGGACCATCTGTAAAACTGTAAAGGTCAAATCCAGGTTTTTTTGTTCATAAGTGGAAAATTTTTCTCCTTGACAGATGGAGCTCATTTTGCAGGGCGAATGTGTCTATTTCATTAAAATCACCAATTTATCGTCTTGCATGACGGGTATGACGAGAAAAAAGTCAGTGGTGTGGGTCGGTTCTAGTAGCGTTTTTGGGGGGGTCGTGGGGGGGGGTAAAACACCAGCAGATAAGGACGCGGCGAGGGGGATGGGGTTGTGTGTGTGTGTTGGGTGTGTGTTGTGTGTGTGTATGAATACAAATAGACATACACACACACACACCACACACACACATAATTTTATATTTTAATATATATAATTATATAAAATATATATATATATATATATTTTTATATAAAATTAAAATTAAAATATATATATATAAAAAAATATAATAAAAAAATATATAATATATATTATATATATATATATTTAATATTTTTATAAAATTATATTTAATTTTTAAAAAATTTTATATTATATATTTTATTATTTTATATTTTAAATTATAATTATTTTATAAAATATTTTATAATTTATTTATTATAAATATTATTATATATTAAATATAATATATTTTTTAAAAAAAT